>NC_044053.1:25405091-25705091 GCF_902167405.1 Gadus morhua
CTTATGCTCCTCTTCAGCCGGGTAGGGATAGCAAAGGAGGTGCTCACTGATCAGGGGTCATGTTTCATGTCACGGGTGATGAAGGAGGTCCTCAGGCTCCTGCAGGTGAAGCAGCTCCGGACCTCGGTCTACCACCCCCAGACGGATGAACTGGTCGAGCGTTTCAACAAGACACTGAAGCAGATGCTCAAGAAGGCCATGCAAGCCGACGGGAAGAACTGGGACCAACTCCTACCCCACGTACTGTTCGCGGTACAGGTGGTCCTCCAGGCGTCCACTGGGTTCTCCCCCTTTGAGCTGCTGTACGGGCGGAGACCCCGCGGGATCCTGGACATCGCAAAGGAGGCCTGGGAGAGCCAGCCGTCCCCCCACCGCACCACCGTGGATCACGTGGAGGCGTGTGGCCCATCGTCCGGGGGCACCTCCAACGAGCGCAGCAGGCCCAGGCGAGGGTCTATAACCGAGGAGCCCAGCTGAGGACCTTTCAGCCAGGAGACCTGGTCCTGGTCCCCACGGCGGAGTGCCGGTTCCTGGCCAAGTGGCAGGGACCCTACGAGGTGGTGGAACGCGTGGGGGAGGCGGAAGCCGACACAGCTGTACCACATTAATATTCTGAAGCAGTGGAGGGGGGGGAGCAGACACCCGCCGACCCCGCTCCCTTGTCCCTGGCGGCCCGGCGGGAGATCCCAGAGGTCCCGGTGGGGGAGGACCTCAGCCCGGCCCAGAGGCACGACCTGGACGAGATCATCCTGCAGCATCGGGACGTGTTCGCCGACCTGCCGGGGAGGACTGCAGTCACCCACCACGACATCCGGATGGCGCCAGGCGTAAGGGTAAGGGTTCTGCCCTACAGGATCCCAGAGGCCCGGAGGGAGGCCATAAGGACCGAGGTGCGCCGAATGCTGCAGCTGGGGGTGATAGAGGAGTCACGTAGCGCCTGGTGCAGCCCGGTGGTCCTTGTGCCCAAGCCAGACGGTACCTTTCGGTTCTGTAATGACTTCAGGCGGCTGAACGAGGCGTCGGAGTTCGACGCCTACCCCATGCCCCGGGTCGATGAACTAATCGAGCGCCTGGGCCCGGCGGGGTACCTGTCGACCCTGGACCTGATCAAGGGGTACTGGCAGGTGCCGTTGACGCGAGCGGCCCGGGAAAAGACGGCGTTCTCCACCCCGGGGGGACTTTACCAGTACACCGTCCTCCCTTTCGGGGTACAAGGCGCCCCGGCCACCTTCCAGCGTATGATGGACCAGCTCCTGAGGCCCCACCAGGATTACGCGGCGGCCTATATTGATGACATCATCATTTACAGCCCCAGCTGGGATATCCACATCCGCCAGCTAAGGGCCGTGCTGGGAGAACTACGGAAGGCGGGCCTCACCGCTAACCCGGCCAAATGTCGCCTCGGGAGAGAGGAGACAACGTACCTGGGGTACCGGGTCGGGAGGGGAACAGTGCGGCCGCAGGAAGGCAAGGTAGCCGCCATACGGGCCTGGCCTCAGCCCCGCACCAAGAAGCAGGTAAAGGCGTTCTTGGGACTGGTAGGCTACTATCAGCGCTTCATTCCCGGGTACGCCACGCTGGCCAGCCCCATGAACGACCTGACCCGTAAGGCCTTGCCAGACCGGGTCACCTGGTCGGAGGCGGCGGACCAGGCTTTCAAGACGCTCCGGGAGGCCCTGTGTTCTGAACCTGTACTAATCACCCCTGACTTTAATCTCCCCGTGATTGTACACACAGATGCCTCGGAGGTGGGACTCGGGGGGGGTCTTGTCCCAGATCCGGGCCGGAGAGGAGCACCCCATAACCTACGTCAGCCGGAAGCTCCTCCCCAACGAGCGCAACTACTCCACCGTGGAGAAGGAGGCCCTGGCCATCAAATGGTGCCTCGAGAAGTTGCGTTATTACCTCCTGGGGAGGGAGTTCACTTTGGTCACCGACCACGCCCCCCTGAAGTGGATGGCGGGGGCCAAGAATACGAACGCCCAGGTGACACGGTGGTTCCTGACTCTCCAGGATTTCCGGTTCCGGGTGGACCACCGACCGGGACCGAGAGCATGCCAACGCCGACGCCCTGTCACGTCGGGATGCCTGCCTAGGGGGGTTCCCCAGAGACCAGGGGCTTGAGCAAACGGGGGGGGGGGGGGAGTGTGGCATCCCGCCCCTGAAACCTCGGCCTGGACGGGCCCGAGGGACCGTGAAGGACGGGGTATACCACCCCCACCCACCAGCCGGCGACGGAGAGCACCTGGACCCTCCCCCCAATCAGCAGGATGGGGGACACCTGGCGGCTGGGAGGAGGAAGGCCCAGAGCCTGCATAAAAGAGGCTACAGAACAGGAGCAGGGGAAAGGCAGAGACACGCATTGAATGCAGAAGCTAGAGGCTCACGGAGACCCTAGCGCACCCTTATCCTGAGTGTGACTATTGAATAAACGCCGAAGTCGGCTTAACTAACTGTCGCCTTGTGTAGAATCTTTGAAACCCGGCTCATTCTCCAAGTCGGTTACCACAGCACCAACAAGTTTGTGCGGCGTGCTTGTTGTTTTGTAGCTAGATCTGGTATGTTGTTGTAGTTTATCTAACGTGACTAGTTGTTGCAACTTGCTAGACAGCAGGTGAAAAAACTACAACATTTGCCAAGCCAAAAGAGCGTTAATCGCGTGATAAAAAGATTAAAGCCATTAAAATTGGTTTGCGTTAACGCCATTAATAATAGCGTTAAACTGACGGCACTAATATATACACATCAAGTATTTGTCATTCAGGTACCTAATTATGCTTTCTAGTTTGTGTAACATCATTATTTTCTGCATGATATTTTCTGTTTTCTTTTACATGTTCAAAATAAATTTCAATCAAATCAAATACATTTGATTTGTATTTCTATCACATGTTTTCTATCACATGACATCATCACATCATACCATCCCATGACAATCACATAACCATCACATGACATCATCACATCATACCATCACATGACCATGAAATGACATCATTACTTCATACCATCATATGACCATCACATCATACCATCATAAGACCATCACATGACCCATTAGCAAATCAGCTCACCAAGGAGTAGCTACTTTTATTGTACTCTGGCAAAGCAAATGTAATTGTGTTGAAGCGCTAAAAAAAGGGTATATCCATATATAATATGGATATTAATATATATATATTATTTTTATTCCAATGACATCAAATGCAATAAAAAGATCAAACAGTGGGATGGATATTCATGATGTCTATAACATAATTGAGAACGCAAAGGAAAGCATATTTCTCCGTCTCATTTGACAACAACCTTGCTAGAGAGGGAGAGGGACTAAACAAGGGCAACAGTTACCCCTATGGGGTATAAGACACTGAAAGACAGACTTACTTGTGGCAGAAGAGCTGTCCACAGTTTCTGCAGTGATGCCGTCTCTCTGTGAGGGAGAAGCGGACACTGCAGCCGGAGCAGCTGTCCCCCACCTCGTCCTTCACCCAGTGGTCCGCTGCCGACCGGCCCGGCTGCTCGCTCACCGACCAGCTGAACACACGCCCCCGGCCGTCCCCCACCATCACCTTACTGTGGTCCCTAGAGAGAGAGAGAGAGAGAGAGAGAGAGAGAGAGAGAGAGAGAGAGAGAGAGAGAGAGAGAGAGAGAGAGAGAGAGAGAGAGAGAGAGAGAGGATCTGAATTGAAATACAAAGTTGTAAATAGGAACTGAGGAGGAGACGAGGAGAAGTAGGGAAATTAGGAATTGGAGGAGGCGATGAGTAGGAGGTGTGGAGGAGCTTGTTTGGAAGAGGTGGAGGGGAGGAGGAGCTGGTAGTTAGAAGGAGGAGCTGGTCGTTAGGAGGAGATTGGGAGGAGGAGCTGGTAGTTAGAAGGAGGAGCTGGTCGTTAGGAGGAGATTGGGAGGAGGAGCTGGTAGTTAAGAGGAGGAGGAGCTGGTGGTTAGGAGGAGATTGGGAGGAGGAGCTGGTAGTTAAGAGGAGGAGGAGCTGGTGGTTAGGAGGAGATTGGGAGGAGGAGCTGGTAGTTAAGAGGAGGAGGAGCCGTTAGTTGGGAGGAGATGGGGAGGAGGCAGAAGTGTTTACTTGGAGATGGCCAGTGCAGTGATTTCCGCCGGCGTTCCGTTGTCCTTGCGTTCAAATGCCGTGTGCATGGTGAGTTTGCTACGAAACACCAGCTGCCTCTCCCATCTGTACCCTGCTCATACACAAATTTACACACACATACACACGTGGTTAAGAAGGTTATTTGAATAAAGTCAATTCGAACAGTCGGGTATTTCTTTTATATCTGTATCTCTAGATCATCTTTATATCTGTCTGTATCAGGGTAGGCTGATCCAGGTGTGTCTGTTTCCAGGAAGGCTGACACAGGTGTGTTATTCTCCAGGTAGGTCTGATACAGGTGTGTCTGTCTCTAGGTAGGTCTGATACAGGTGTGTCTGTCTCTAGGTAGGTCTGATACAGGTGTGTTATTCTCCAGGTGGGTCTGATACAGGTGTGTTATTCTCCAGGTAGGTCTGATACAGGTGTGTCTGTCTCTAGGTAGGTCTGATACAGGAGTGTCTGTCTCCAGGTAGGTGTGATACAGGTGTGTTATTCTCCAGGTAGGTCTGATACACGTGTACATCAGGTTAGAGTCTTACAGGTGATGTGAGATGACTCACCTGTCCTCAGCTGGCTGTAGGGTCGAGCTTCCCCAGCTCCAGGCTGGGGGGCCGTTTGTGGAACAGACCCTGAGGGGGGCTGGGAGGGGGCTGGCTGGGCTGGCTGCTTGGGCCCCCCTGGGTGCTGCCCCCCCCCTGGGTGCTGCCCCCCCCCTGGGGGTTGGGGCCCCCCAGGTGGCCTGCCAGGTCTGCTCTGGCCCTCAGAGTAGTTGATGAAGACGAAGCCATCCTTCTCGTCGGTGCTGAGGGTGTCTGACCAGTGGCGGGAGTCATCTGAACCGCAGTCCAGAGACCAGGAGGGACCGCTGCGGACTCCAGGACCTGGGGGGCAACTGGATGGTTAGGCTGATAGCTCTATCTTCATAGCTCTATGTCCAGGATACCTGTGGTGCCTGAGGGCTAGTCTGATAGCTCTATCTTCATAGCTCTATGTGTCCAGGATACCTGTGGTGTTTGATGGTCAGTCTGACCCCTCAAATATCTTCTCTCCCTCTCTCTATATATACCACCCTATATCTCTGTGTACCTTTAGGTCTGTGAACAGCGCTGCCTGGGTGGCTGTCTCCTGCGTTAGAGGCACTGGGAGGAGTCTTAGGCTCCGGGTTGAGACTGGGCTCATCGCCGTCCGACTCACTGCTCTCCTCCTCCCCTTGGTGGGTCACAGCCCCCTCAGCTGGAGGAACAGAGTGAAACAGTAAAGAGACAGTAAAGCAGTACATTTGGAGGGTCGTGGTATTTTACCAGCTCTTGTCATGGTTAGATTAGACCAGTTGGTTATAAGTTGTAGAGTTATCGATTTCTCGCGATTTAACCAGTTTTTTGGTATATTAGAGAGATCTGGCAAGTTTAACCAGTTTGTTGATATAATAATGATTATTGATCCGTCTATATTATTTTGATACAATATTGATTATAGATCATCTCCATCAGAACTCACCAATTTTCTCTTCCGGACAGCAGTCTGGGACGTCCGCTTCCACGGGCTCTGGTGCAGGGGTTTCTGGGACTTGGAGGAATTCCATTCTCCAGAACTACAAGTAGAGCAGGAGTAGTTCAGATTCTAAACAATATACAGCAGACGTCCTGAACAAACCACTGTTTGTCCTGTGAGTGACTCCTTGAGGACAATTTAAAGCCTATTAGTTGAATGTTACAAGCCAGGATGTTCTCAACCAAGTTGGACGGGATTGTAATAGATGGAATGTTTTTGATACTGTGTTGTTACTATATCAATGCACTCGGTCAAACAAGCTCAGGAATATAGACAGAAAGTGCTTCTATGATGAGTAACTTTAAAGGGGACATATAATGAAAACCTTTCCTGGGATTTGGGGTGTTGTTTTGGGTCTCTGGTGCTCCCACACCGATACAAACTTTGAAAAAAGTCTGTACATGATTTTTTGAGTGAGATATGCATTTCTGAAAGTACCCCGCCTACAGTTACCAAACAAGCGAGTCAGTTTCGGCGCCCCCTCCTACGTAGGAAGGGGACACAGTTGAATATTACCTCCAACTTACTCCCCTCCAATCAGAGCATTGTTAAGATTTTGTGGAACAGCGGAAGAGCAGCTCCGGCGGGGGGAACTCAGCTCCCCCTGCCGGACCTGCCGGACTGCCGCCAAAGTATCGGCGGCAATCCGATGGAGGAGACATGGAGGGGGATGTACTCCCGGAGCTGAGCTGCCAGACTACCGGCGAGCTACCCCCGCCGGACCCTACCCCAGCTACCCCCTACTCCCTTCTCCTCCATGCTGTGGTTCAGTCTGACAGCTGCTCATTGGTCAATGGGCAGCAGCTCATTTGCATCAAAGCTAAAGACACCAGAAACAGCGCATTCTGAAGGGACTGAATCAGAGGAGAATAGCGGTAGGCGAGATTTTTTTCTTCCTAAAAGCTATTTCCAGCAAACAGCTTCAAAAACATGTTTTCTCGAACTCAAATAATATGTTCACTTGTTGGGAAAACACCATAATATGTCTCCTTTAAATACATAGACTAAGTAAGAATTAGCCACATAACAGTCAGCTATACGTATAACAGTTTGATGTTATCATGGTATATAACATTGTTTACAAGGTTATGTCTAAAACAGCATTCCTTAAACTATGGGACCCATAATGGGATAAGATCCAAGGTGAGGTCGTTTGCGGCCCGACAATGCACAGAATGTCCATTTTACTGTCTATTGAGCACACTAGAATTTGTGATTCTGTGCGCTTGTGTCCAACGGTCTGCACAAAAATTATCGGTTTGGTCAGAGGAGGATGAAAAGTGGTGTAATCCCAGGTCTAAGTGATCACAGCGTGCCGTAGTGTAAACAGTCGGTTACCCTGACGACGCCGTCGGAGTGCCCAGTAACGATGACGTTCTGCGTGTCCCACTCATTCATCTCCGACACGCAGCAGCAGAGGATGTTCTGGCTGCGGCCCGTGAAGGTGTTGGCGCTGGAGATGGGGCTGCCGTTGATGCTCCACACGTGGATGTAGGTCCCCGCGCACGAAACAATGTCCCCCTGTAGACAGACAGGCAGACACACAGGGGGTAGGGTTAACACTCAGGCCCAAAGCACACCGCCGTGTCAGGGGCTAGGGTTAACACTCAGGCCCAAAGCACACCGCCGTGTCAGGGACTAGGGTTAACACTCAGGCCCAAAGCACACCGCCGTGTCAGGGACTAGGGTTAACACTCAGGCCCAAAGCACAGCGCCGTGTCAGGGGCTAGGATTAACACTCAGGCCCAAAGCACAGCGCCGTGTCAGGGGCTAGGGTTTACACTAAGGCCCAAAGCACAGCGCCGTGTCAGGGGCTAGGGTTAACACCAAAAGTAAGGCCCCTTTCCCATAGGGGCGCTACACAACAAATAAGAACTGAAATTGCCGCTCAGTGTAGTCTGGGTGTAATAAATAGAGATAGGTATGGTTAAGCTCTGGGGTAACAGATAAGTAGGGTTGATGCTTAGAGTGAGGTAGGTAAGGGGTGCATTATAGGGAGGGTGAATGGTTAGGGTTAAGGTTAATTAGGCTAGTGTAAGGAAGAATTATGAGTTTGTTTGGGTAGCGTTAATATAAGGTAAGTAAGGTTTATGTCTGATGTCGGGTGGAGCTCACTGTCAGTTCGTTGATGCAGAGAGCGGAGACAGGGGCCCGGTGCCCGCGGAGCTGCGTGACGAACGCCAGCTTGTTGAGGTCCCAGATGATGCAGGTCCTGTCCCGGGAGCCACTGACCACCATGTGGTACGACGAGGAGGCCATCAGACACGTCACCGCATCTGTGTGGCCCAGCAATGCCTGGCCGACAAAGGAAGACCACCATTAGATACAAGAACTGGCCAGTACCTGGTCTATTAAATACTCCTGGCCAGTAAAGACATCTGGGGCCTCGTTAGAGAAAAAATCCTAACTGCTCCTCCTAACTTAAAGGCTGTGTTGCAGGTTAACCGGAAGTTTTGATTAATGGGTACATGAAGCACTCAAAATATGTATATCATTTATAAAATGTCTCCAAAATATTGTTAAAGTCCAGTTTTTGGCGATTTTGGCAGTGAAAGGTGTTTTCTAACACTATTCGGCGATGACATCACGTTGGGGAGACGTGGTGGAAGGTAACCACAGCCTAGTATATGCAAAATACCTGTCAATATTCGGGGGTACCCATTTCCCGATTGTTGCGCAATACCGATATACATTTTGTAGTAGGCCTATAACATTACAATATTTCATGGATGCAAGCCAAGACAATCAGTATTTAGCCTACATGAAAACACACGCACTTAACAATTTTTGATAATCATAGGCTGCTTCACTAAGATCACAACTAACCACAAAGCCTTCATAATAATGCAGTATACCGAAGCCGGAAAGGCCACACGCACAGTCGCACACACTCATCTTATGCAAAACAATCATCATTTATCATCAACATTCAGTCACTGCAAAGGTTTAAAGAATAGCCTCTTACCATAAGTTAGAATGGACCCAAAGTGTGTGATTGATACAGTCTGGTTTAGCTTTCACTTGCTATCCGTTTTTAGTATGACTTGTTCTCAACATTAAGCCATGTGCGCTCCTGGCTAATTTGCATACGCGCAAAGGACGGGCAGGCCCAGCAAGGCAAATAATAGAACCAGTCAGTCAGTCAGTCAGTCAGTCAGTCAGTCAGTCAGTGTGTCTGTCTGTCTGTCTGTCTGTCTGTCTGTCTGTCTGTCTGTCTGTCTGTCTGTCATCACCTCAATGAATTCCCAACGATTTGTGTCGTTTGGTATTGGGGTATATCCCCTTCAACCTTCGGTCTCGGGGGCTATTCCCCACTATTCACTTCGCCTTCGGCGAATAATTGTTAATTAATAGCCTAGATAAATAGAGTCAAGTCTTTATTAATACCAAACGACACAAATCGTTGGAAATTCACTCATTAAAACATTTAATTAACAATTATTCGCCGAACAGTCCAAAAATAAACAAGATAACTTTTTGCCGGCATTCATTTGTTTTTATTAGCGGTTTATTTGTTTTTATTAGCGGACATTTTGCGATGAAAACAATACCGAGTTTGATATGTCAATCATGGGATATTGTCCAATATCCCGAGATAGTGAACCAATCAAATTGCGCCATCTTAGGAGGTTCACTTGTAGCATATAATGACTAAGTATACATAATATCTATGTATTTATCTATGTATTTATCTATGTATCTGTATAATCTGCTGAACACTCTCTGATTAGTCTCTACTCTCAAGGGACTCAATGCGGCTTTGGTCCGTGTCTCCCCAACGTGACGTCATGCAATGCATTCTGGGGGAAATGAGAATCAATAGCAAACCGCTAAAATAGTACCTACTTTTTTTCGGATAACATTCCGTTTCGTGATACCTAACAACATTAAATACAATGGATAACAGTTTAAATCTTTATTATCAACAAGCAAATTGCACACAATTGTGCAAACCCTGCAAGACAGCCATTAAGGTAGGGTCTCAAAGATAGGAAAAATAACAGAGACTGTTGATAAAGGATCTTTGTAACTTATGTGCAAGATTGCTGATGGCATTGGTGACCTCCATGACGTTGAAATACATGGCTTTTAAACCGCTTTGAAGAGTTCACTCTTTCACAAGTGGACCATTTATGCTTATTTAATGCAGGCTGTCAGACTGTTGCCCTGCAGCCTGACATATACACCGAAAATTAATTTTTGAATATTTTATATTTTTGTACAATATTCACAATTTTAAAAAATGAATTTTTTCATTTTTTTATTTTTTTTTGGACCTCGTAGTGAAGGTGGCAGGCCTGTGTAGTCTCTAAAGTTCTGTGGGAAACACATTATGCGGTCTTCATTGTCATACAGACCTACTAGCAGTGCGGCTGCCATTTTTTTCAGTTATTGACAGGGTGTATGGCCACTTAACTTAGGGATCCTAACTTAAAAAAATCCTAATTTAGGATAGTTCTGTAATGGCTCAATTCCTATCTTAAGAAAAGATAGAATTTCTTCCTAAGTTAAGTTAGGAAACCTCCTTCCGTTATACCAAAACCCCTAAATGCCTTACTATCTCAAGATAGGATAGGTTTCAGAGTTAGGAAGTTTCTGTAATGAGGCCCCTGGCCCATTAATACATCTTACTTATAAAAATACCTTGGGCCTGATTACAGAAACTTCCTAACTCTGAAATCCTATCCTATCGTGAGATAGGAAGGCATTTAGGGGTTTTGGTATTACAACAACCTGAACAACCCGGCTACCTTCAGGAATCTGGCCAAGCCCATGGGCGCCCAGACGGACGACCGCCTCACCCAGTACAAAAAGCGTTTCAAGGACTGGGAGGACCCCAACGGTAAGACCCTCCCCTTGACCAGACCGGGAGGGGCCAGCAGTACACCCTTTCCTAAATTCAAAATAACTGTCAATAACTGAAAAAAATGGCAGCAGCACTGCTAGTAGGTCTGCTTGACAATGAAGACAAGGATCAACACAACAGAAACGTGATGTCTGAAAGGCTACCGAGGCCGCGTAATGATTTCTTACATTTTCCTGACCATATTTTAATTTCATTTTATCGGCTGCAAAGACATTACATTTTGAATTTGGTGGAAGAATTACTTTACTACTTTATAACTCCTCTTCTTGTTCCCTGTATCAATACCCGCCATGACGTCGCACTAGTGCAACTATCTTGCCTTTATTAACAAAGATCCTTTATCAACAGTCTCTGTTAATGTTAAAAGTAACTCGTTCTATCAATCACATTCACATTCTGAGTGCAGAAACTGACGATTGCAGATCTGCAATCTGATTTACAGAGCAGTTAGGATTACCTAAGTTTAGATAAGATAGGAGGCCAAAGATAAGATAGGAAACGGCCAACAGGTTAGGGACTGCTTCTGTAAAAGGAAGTTAGGATTTTTCCTATCTTTGAGTCCCTAATTTAAGTTAGGATGAGAAGTTAGGATTTTTTCTGTAATGAGGCCCCTGGCCATTAAATACATTTTGTTACACTTTAAGACAACTGGCCAACACCTTACCCATAACATATCTTACAAGACAATACAATTTGGAATATTGTAATTACCTGTGGGGGATGGTTTTCTTACCTGCTTTAGCGTGAGAGACTTGGCTTTCTCTTTGGATGTGCCCATCTCCCACACACAGATACTGGTGCTGGTGCCGGCAGTGATGACAAGCTTGGGGTTCGGACATATGGCACAGAGGATTTGCCCCCATTCAGACAAACACTCGTACACCACCGATGCCTAGAACCGTGGGGGTACAGAGGTTAGTTCCAAGCAGAACCAAGGCCCTGATATACCTCAAACTAAATCAGAATTGGCCTGTTCGCACTGCTGCCTGCAATCAGTCAACAATAGCATGTGAGTGATTGCCACTCGTCTCACCCAGACTTATGGCATTAAACAAAAATCCCACACATTGAAGCGACTATACAGTATATCGTACTTTGTCGAAATCGAGGTGTACGACAGCAGTTTCACAGGTTATATATGCGCACTAGGGCTGTAACGATACGCCAACTCACGATTCAGTTTGTGTCAGGACTCAGGATTATGACCCACGATTCGATAGATCCCACGATTTTTTTTAAATTAAAAAGCATTTTATTTAAACAACACTTCTATAACAATTAACTTAATGCAACATTTAATAACCAATAATTTGGAAAACTGAACAGATTTGAACAGAAAGAATACTATTAAAGTACAGCAAAATGAATGAATACATAACCAAAGATTGCAGTTGGAGGATGCTTGCAGGTAGGCAAAAACCCTCAACTAGTTTTGTGGTTTAGGCTTATGTATTTGAAAATATTAATGTCAAATAAATAAGAGGAATTTGAATAGTTTGGTCGCACTAACCAGCGTTTCCGTTAGAAAAAACGTTTATTTTTCTATTATCGCTTTTTATTAGGCTATGTAGCTTAAATAATGACATAATCAGGCCGTATAGAATGCAACATGTTTAATAGCCTAACTTTCAAATAGATGGGGAAAAAACTTGAACGTCTGATTCGCAATAACGAGGCGTAGTGTTACGAGTATCGTATGTGTGTGCGCGACAATGGGTGCTTGTGTGTATGTGTGTGTGAGAGAGGGACGTCAACGAGTGATTTGACGAGCGGTAGCGTGTGTGTGTGTGTGTCTAGTGAAGAAATAAACAAGTCCGGTAGAATAAAGTACCCAACCTGTCAATAATCGATGGCCGCTTCATTCCGACCTATAAGCAGACCAACTGCCGGTCAAAGCACACAAAGCACTAGAGACAGGGATCAAACAGGCTATTTTTGCGCACTTTGCCCACTCTGGATAAATGTTGTTCATATCGTATATGAGGAATTCGCAGGCTGTGGAGAAATGCAATCCTCTGTAGCCACGGAACGCTGTCATCACAGCGAGGGCATCTTGTCGCAGATTTACGGCATCGATAAGAGGAGCGGTGTCAGCGGACTATTATTTAGACAGATTATTAGCAAATTTCAATCTGACATTTTGACCGGAGAGATACCATTTTGTCTGACGTTTAATTTTCTATTACCGGACAAAGGAAACCCTGGCGCTAACAGCTCATATCATGTGGCTGGATCTGGACTGGAAGGATAAGGGGAGTTAGAAAGGGCGTGTCGCGCTTCTGCCTTCTCACACCACGCGACAGGTTTGTGGCTTTGAGCGTCGCGAATTCGGTTTCGATGCGCATATCGTTACAACCCTAGCGCACACCCGCTAGTTTTTCCATTTGGAATAATATCGTGGCCATGCTATGTCAAGCCAATGGTAAACGGTTGATGTACATGGTATTCTATCCACAGGTCATGTGATGAACACTCAGTGTGTCATGTGAAACGGACCTTGTCTGACTCGTAGTTGCTGAGGCGACAGCTGAGGTCAGCATATCCCCAAGCAAAGGTTTTGCTCCAAGAAGGAGGGACTAGAACCTTGTTCTGTTCCACCGCCACTATGCCCTTATCAGTACACACGATCTGTCCAACTGGCTCCTTCAGCTCTGTAATGATAATATAAGAACATATAATATTTAACAATTATTCGCCAAAGGCTCAGTGAATAGTGTGGAATACTATTCCACACTATTCACTGAGCCTGGGGTGACTATACTACATCTGAACACTCCAAAAGTTAACAAGATAGCACTTTTTGCCAGGATTTATTTGTTTTTATTAGCGGTTTATTCGTTTTTAATTAAGATATCGTTTTCGTCAAGCGACGAAAACAATATCCTGAGTTTGAGATCTCAACCATGTGATATTGCACAATATCCCGAGATAGCGAACCATTAAATTGCACCATGTTAGGAGGTTCACGTGTAGCATTTACTAAAATATATTATATAATGCTACTGGCTTATCAGTACCCACGATCTGTCTTACTGGCTCCTTCATCTCTGTAAATAATATTATATATTATGTAATATATAATATGCTACCTGATTATCAGTAAATAAAATATGTCCCAATGGCTCCTTCAGCTCTGTACTGATAATGTATCGTATAATATAATCCAACATGATAAAATACATTATAAGAACATTAGAACATAAGAACACTATGACAGTATCTGTCCCCACAGTTTACCTTTGAGCGGGGCGAGCGAGGGCCTCAGGTTGTCAAGGTGATGGAAGAAGAAGCTGAGAGGAAGGCCAGCTGGCTCTCCGTTGGTCCGGCCTCGAACACGCTTGGGAGGGTGGGCCCTCTTAAAGAGCTGGTACACACACACACAACATTGATAAATGGACTGCATTTCTATAGCGCTGTTCTAACCAGTGGCCTCTCAAAGCGCTTTACAATATATTCTAACATTCACGCATTCACACACACATTCACACACCGACGGCGGGGTCAACCATGCAGAGCGACAGCCATCTCGTCGGGAGCAGTCAGGGAGAGGTGTCTTACTCAGGGACACCTCGACACACAATACATAGACACACAGACACACCCCTCTGCCTCCCAGTGGTTTTCATTGCAGTACCTGCTTTGGGATCTGTCCAAAGTTGTTGATAAAGCCGATGGTGGCGGTCTCCTTCAGGGGGTCGTTGATGTTGTAGATGTCCACCTGGCCCTCGTAGAACAGGTGGTGGAACACGTTGACCGCCTCCACCGCCGGTGGGCCCTGCTGCTTGAAGCCAAAGATCAGGTCGATCCACTCGTGGAGGTGGGCCGACACGTAGTCGCACTCCAGGGCCTGGGGGTTGGGGGGGTCATTGGTTTGTATCCAGAATGGTTCACATACTCACACTGTTTTACAGCTCAACTGGTCTAAACCCCAACTGGTGGACATCTAACCTGGTTTACATCTAACCTGGTATAAATTTATTCCGTCTGACATCTAAACTGGTCTGAACCAAAATGGGTTTAGATTTGAACTGGTCCAAATGCATACTGGTTTCCATATAAACTCTACACCTACACTAGTAAAACCAGGTCTACTGGTCTACCTCTTAAAATAGTTTCTTTATTTATCTAACCGTGTATATGATGGACTCTACCTGTCTCTCTGACTAACTCTGTCTTTCTGTGTCAACAAGAAAGACCTATCGGTCCATCTGAAAACTCTACCTGTCGGTCTGAATACCTATACCTGTCTGTCTCTGCATCTCCACCTGTCTGTCTGAATACTTATACCAGTCTGTATCTGCGTCTCCACCTATCTATCTACCTGTCTGTCTGAATACCTCTACCTGTCTGTCTACCTGTCTGTCTGAACACCTCTACCTGTCTGTCTGTCTATCTGAATACCTGTCTGTGAACCCTGATGAACTCGCGGGGGTCTCCTTTGGCCCAGGGCGGGAGGATGACGTCTCCCAGCTTGGTGCCGTTCTGCTTCGCTCCTGGAGGACAAACAACACAACATCACAACCCTGCACACAATCTAATAACTACGTACACATATATATACCCTAATCCTACAGTTAACTAAAGCACCCTAACCATACAGTTAACTATTCAACCCTAAACATACAGTCAACTATTCCACACCAACCATAGTTAACCATACCACCCTAACCATATAGTTAACTATACCACCCCTACAGTAAACTAAACCACCCTTACCGTATAGTTAACTATGCCACCCAAAACATACAGTTAACTATACCACCCTCAGCATACAGTTAACTATACCACCCAAACCATACAGTTAACTATAACACCCAAACCCTACATTTAAGCTAGCAACGCGACTAAAACACTAGTCTCTCCTGCTAAGAAGTATCAAACATATAGTTTTGTTAGCTCTCTGCCTATCTATTTCTGTCTGTCTGCCAGTCTGGGTGTCCATTTGTCATCTGTGTGGTGTTCCCACTCCGTCGTACCCAGGTCAAAGTTGTTGGAGTTGAGCATGAACTCTGGCAGGTAGAAGAACTCTGGGATGAGCTCCTTGACGTCGGCCATGTTGTGTTTGGAGGCGGAGAGCCAGGCCTCTCTCACACTGTGGTACATGCGATCCGCCAGGTCAAAGTGACCGCCCTGCAAGTCACCATATACATCATATCAAATAGAAATACTGCACCACCAACTATGTGAAAGAAGTGCTGTAGGGAACATCGGTCTGTAAATGTATGATTGTTATTGTTAAGAAGTGATATCATTTAAAGAATAGGACATATAACATATGCATAGAAAAATAATATATAAATGTATCAGAAGTGTATTGACCTGTAGTCTCAGGAAGATCTGTGTGAATGGCTCCATGCGGACCAGGTACGAAGCTACGATCATAGCGGAGGAGTAGTGGGTCCCATAGTGGTACGCTGGCGTCTCTCCTATCACAGAGCAAACAGCATGTCAACATGGGGGAGGGGCTTCCAGAATATTTTGGGGAGGGGCTTATTGCTTGGCTCCATCCTGCCTATTTGGGGGAGGGGATTATTGCTTGGCTTCTTCCAGCCTATTTGGGGGAGAGGCTTATTGCGTGGCTTCTTCCTGTCTATTTGGGGGAGGGGCTTATTGTTTGGCTCCTTCCAGATTATTTGGGGGATTGGCTTACTGCTGGCCCCTCCCGGTCTGGTCAAGGGGAGGGTCTTACCGTTGGGGTCCTCCCAGTCCTTGAAACGCTTTTTGTACTGGGTGAGGCGGTCGTCCGTCTGGGCGCCCATGGGCTTGGCCAGGTTCCTGAAGGTAGCCGGGTTGTTCAGGTCCAACTCCTGCTCCCCCAACACAAAACACACGCTCTACTACCCCAGAATGCACTGCTTTGAGCTGGACTATAGGAAGGATTTATATATTAGGTTAGAGAAATATTCAGATTCCTATTGCTACTTCACACTCTGTCAAGAAGTATTTTTTAAAGATCCCATGCCATTCTATTTTATGATGCTTTAATATAGGTATTAGTTGGCCACAAACACAGTATTCAAAGACGTCCCCGAAATTCAGCCGTGGTGCAGAGTTACAGTCACTCCGAAACAGTCGCACATTGAGCTTCCCCCAAACGCGCTGTTTCGGTGGGTGTGTCAAGGCAGGTCAAGGAGGGGGGTGGGGGTGTGGCCCTGAGCAGCTTGTAGCCACTACCATGCGCTCTGTATACGGTGGGTGTGTCAAGGCAGGTCAAGGAGGGGGGTGGGGGTGTGGCCCTGAGCAGCTTGTAGACAGTACCATGCGCTCTGTTTACGGTGGATGTATCGCAATGGCTCTTAGAAACCCATATTATACATAGATATCTATATCATATAATATATAATATATATTATCACGGCCAAAAGCTGTGTGAGCCTCCAGACGATAGGTTATTATGAATCTCAAACGACCGCGTCTACTTCAGATTGATGTGGAAGTGGAAGAACCAGAGACGTCGGAGAACCCGACGAAGTCCTTTATGATTCATTATATCGTCTGGACGCGCACACAGCTTTTGGCCGTGATAATATGTATTATTTGATATAGATATCTATGTATTATATGATATTATTTAGATATAGAGCAGAGCTCCAGGACTGTAACGCAAGTGTTGTACACGTCCTTGTTATTTGGATAACCGTTCTGCTGTTGTTGGTTTGATGGCGCATAACACGTAGGACTCTCGTCTCTGGTATTTCTACAACGAGACTCGTAGTGGGGGTTATCTCAGCCATGGTTGAGAATGAATTGGGGGAAAGGAACTTTGGCTTTGACTCCCTGAAGTAGGCTACATGAACCACGACATGGAGGAGAAAGGGATTGTTGGCCGAGAATGTATCCCGCTTGAGCCCTGCTTCCCGCCGCCTCGGCAGCGGTCAGCGCTAATCACCGCCTCGGCAGCGGTCAGCGCTAATCACCGCATCCTGAAGCCGAGGCGGTGGTCCATCGGCAGCGAGGCTCCGGCGGGAGACGACCGCGGTCAACAATCCCTTTCTCCTCCATGTCGTGGTTCATGACTTCAGGGAGTCAAAGCCAAAGTTCCTTTCCCCCAATTCATTCTCAACCATGGCTGAGATAACCCCCACTACGGGTCTAGTTGTAGAAATACCATAGATGAGAGTCCGACGTGTTATGCGCCATCACACCAACAGCAGAACGGTTATCCAAATAACAAGGAAGTGTACAACACTTGCGTTACAGTCCTGGAGCTCTATATCTAAATAATATCATATAATACATAGATATCTATATCAAATAATACATATTATCACGGCCAAAAGCTGTGTGCACGTCCAGACGATATAATGAATCACAAAGGACTTCGTCGGGTTCTCCGACTTCTCTGGTTCTTCCACTTCCACATCAATCTGTAGTAGACAGAACCCTGCGCTGCCTGCTGCCTGCTGCCGGCGCGAGGCACCACCGCCCGGCTGCCCGCTGCCGGGCGGTGGTGCTTCGCGGCGGTGGTGCCTCGCGGCAACCTGCGGCAGGCAGCATGTCGCAGTTCATGTAGTTCGATGTCGTTCTGCCATTGCATTCAAAATTCTGTAACTAGCCTGTTACTACGAACTAAGCAACTACCGTACACGTATTAGCATTTAGCACTACCTCAATCACGACTCCTTCAGAATTCTTGTGGGTGGTTACGAACCAACCAAGTGGGCAGGGCCATGAATAATAATTTGACAACGCTACGTCACAGTGTCACCTTATCCAGATCGGCTCATTTCTTCTGCCTTTTTCCTTTCATTGCCTATTGCATTCAGCAGACAAACTGCATAGATTTCAAACTTACCACAGCTCACAAACTTATTCAGACCTATGTTATTTAACAAACAATAGGAAAAATGTGATTTTAATGGCATGGGCTCTTTAAGCGAGGTAGTTTTGTGTTTTTTTGTGGCTACTCCAATTATGATTGGATTCTTCATTTGTTCTCAGCTTAACCAAAAGGCTTTGATAAAAGCATCTGCTAAATTATGAGGTTTAATTCGTAACCTCAAAATAAATCTCTGTGCAGTTTGTTAGTTTACGTTCAATGTGTGCAGTGTGTTAGTTTATGTTCAATGTGTGCAGTGTGTTAGTTTACGTTCAATGTATGCAGTGTGTTAGTGTATGTTAAATGTGTGCAGTGAGTTAGATTGAGTCAGATGATTGCAGTGTGTTAGTGTGTTGCAGACCTGTGAGTCGTAGTCGGCCAGCACCCAGGGGAAGACGGGGTACTGCATCAGGTCGTTGTAGGAGCGGCCCGCCAGTGTGTTCAGATGCATCAGGTACTGGAAATTACTGATCTCGCCTCTCTGGAACACACACACACACACACACACACACACACACACACACACACACACACACACACACACACACACACACACACACACACACACACACACACACACACACACACACACACACACAGTGTTTGAAGAGAGTTCAGTGTGTTAAAGGAGTGTCTAGAGTGTGACTAGGGTGTGAGTTGGGGGTTACCTCCCAACGCTGGGTCACAGACTTCTCCCCGACCAGAGTGCTGAGAAGGCCAGACCTGTGTTACCGCAACACAGAACAAACAGAACGTTATTGTGATTATGGACCACCATGACGTATTGTATTACTACCTACTGCCATGTAGCTGAAAGCATTAGCCCCTAAACTCCATGTAACATCTTAAATTACTCCCCTCTGTGTAACGTATGCATTACTCCCCTCTAAACAGTGGCAATCATTAACACTTCTCTACAAAGCTGCTAATTGGCTGGCTCTCTGTAAAGTGGTTAGCCTGCAGCCTACCCTTGCTCTACGCTGGTGTTGGGTCTCTGGCCTGAGACCGACTCAGAGCTGTCAGCCAACGATGGCACCACCGCCAGGAACCTGAGGTGACAAAGAACACATAACATCAGTCAGACATTTCATCAAACACACCTTCTGATAGTGAGGAGCTAAGCTTGGTGTCTGATGAAGTGTTAGTACCTCTGGTAGACTTTGTTGCGGACACCCTTCTGGAAGGCAAGAAGGTAGTTCCTTCCGTCTGCTGAGAACACCTCCACCGCCATGGGCTGCAGAACCAAGAGGTGGTGACCTTTACATCTGACATCATTTTTACATGTCACACAGCACAGGTCTCAATGTTCATCAGCCATGCATTTCATTCATCTAAGCGGTTACAGCAGCTAGGTCACGTGGACATCTTTAGGCATATCCTATTGATCACCTCATTCTTTAACTGATCCGCTTAATTTAGAAATTGACCAGGCTCCGATTAATACATTTACAGATCATTGTAGTGTAGGGCTGGGCGATATGACGATATGAAAGTGTCTACTGGGAGAGATTTGGCCATATCGTTTATACCGAGAGAGAAAAAAAAAAAAAAAAATTATATTGCACTGCACTGACTGAAGCAAGGCAGGTGTGAGACTCACCTGTTAACTTGAAAAAAAATCTCATTTGTATTGAAGAAACAGTTCTATTTTTACCACCAGCTATTTGCACAGCACATAACTTTATTTTATAAGTGTATAATTAGTATTTAAAATATTTGTGTGATGCTGTGATTTTTATTTTATATTACACTGCACTGACTGACAGCCAGGCAGGTGTGAAGCACACCTTTAAAAAAAAATGTTATTTGTATTGAAAAAACAGTTGTTTACAATGTTTACAAGATGTTTGCACAATATGACACTGCAGTTAATGACAGATTGTTCGCTACTTACTCCTTTGTAAGCATGGAAATTCAAGTTCAAAATAAAAGAAAAAACTGATCAAATGTGAAGTATGGTTATTTTAAGCCATTTATTATTTTAATTTACTTCAAAAATACCATATCGTGATATATATCCATATCGTGATATAAAATTACTCATATCGTGATATAAGATTTTGTCCATATCGCCCAGCCCTATTGTAGTGCGACATTTTAAGGTTTTGGTTTCAAAGGGTCAAAGATATGAATGTGTTATTATGCACCTTATGTTGGCGTGTGCAAAGACCTTGACTAATTCTTCAGAAACCGCTGCAGTCTTTTTTTCAAGATTCAAGAAAACTTTATTCTAGTCTAGCAAAAGGTTGTCATTTAGAACCCTAGAGTGTGTAAGTTGTGTGTACCTGTAGCAGGTAGCGTCTCTTGTGTACTTCCTTGATGTCTTCGTAGGCAAAACTGCTGGCGGTTCTCTTCAGCTGGCTCTGGCCCTGCCGCGCACCACGGGGGATGATGGCCTCATGCAAGCTACACACACACACACACACACACACACACACACACACACACACACACACACACACACACACACACACACACACACACACACACACACACACACACACACACACACACACACACACACAAAGTTACAAGTCTATCTACTTTGTGTTACTACTACTAAGGTCACCTAGTGGGGGGTTAGGGTCTATGTCTAGGGTCTATATTTGGGGGTTAGGGTCTATGTCTAGGGTCTATATTTGGGGGCTAGGGTCTATGTCTAGGGTCTATACTCAGGGGTTAGGGTCTATGTCTAGGGTCTATACTCAGGGGTTAGGGTCTATGTCTAGGGTCTATACTCAGGGGTTAGGGTCTCTGTCTAGGGTCTATACTCAGGGGTTAGGGTCTATGTCTAGGGTCTATACTCAGGGGTTAGGGTCTATGTCTAGGGTCTATACTCAGGGGTTAGGGTCTATGTCTAGGGTCTATACTCAGGGGTTAGGGTCCGTGTCTAGGGTCTACGTACTTGGGGGGCAGGGTGTCTATGTCCCTGATCTCCCTGGAGACGGTCATGGTGTATCCGTCGATCACGTAGAAGTGTTCCTTCCCAAACAGCAGCAGGCCCTCGCTAGTGTCGAGGCCCTGGACCCGCGCGGACCGGTACATGTGCTGGATCTAGAGGTATTTAAACACATAGGAGTTAGTATGTTGAGAACACACTACAGTTAATTACATATATACAAGTATCCAATACATTTGTAAGGAGTTGTTTATGTAATAATTATTTTAAAGGGCACCAATTGCTATTCTATAGCAATACATTTACACAACATGAGCTGTTTTTTTACAATCTGATGCCGGTTTGTAATTTACAAATTATTGAATAAAGTCTTCAGGTGATTGTTTTTTATAACAAGAGGTAATCTTCTAAGTGAGTCCCAGACAAAGGGTTGTGTTATGACAGTGTAGTAGTAGTTCTCTCCGTCTCTCCCTCCGAAGGCCGTACCTTCTCTCCCTCCTCGAGGAGGCGCAGCAGGGAGGTGTCGTCGGTCCTCTCCTCCTCCTCAGGTCCTCCTGCCTCCAGCAGCTGCTCCTGGGTCAGGTCCTGGCTGTCCTCGTCTCCCCCGTCTGCCGTGGAGCGAGACCGCTTCAGAGGAGCCTTGACCAGACCTGTTCAGACCAGGAACATCAGGGTTACAACTGGTTTATGACCCGTCCAGATGAGTAACATCTGGTAAAAACTGGTTATGACCTGCTGTTAGCTAAAGGTTTAAACTGGTGTATTACCTGCTCAAGCCAGTGGCAACAGGTTAAAACAATCCTCGACTAGACTTGCTCAGACCATTTGGTAAAAGGTTAAGGCTGGTTCATGAGAAACCATAACTTGAAACATATGGACACAAACCTGATTTGTTGAACCCAAGGTCTTTTGTGTCATGAAGACCCCATAAAATAAGCCCTCCAGACACTTTTTTCGTTGATAATCGACAATAGAAATTGTCCGCGAATGCCCGGAGCAATGTAACAGCGCAACTGTCACAAGTCGATTACCGGCTACCGTAAATATTATAATAAAGGCACCAACAAATTTAACTTAACAATCTCCCATCTTGATACTTGTCTTTTTAAAATTTGTTGGCACCTCTATTATATTGTTTACGGTAGCCGGTAATCGACATGTGATTTCTTTCTGGAAACATGGAACTACCGGTAAGGCACAGACTTGGAAAACAGTAATTTTTAATAAACTCCCAGTACGCTAACTAAGTTGTTGATGCTTTGTTTTATGGGGACCCTAGTAATGCTACAACAGAGGTTTGGTGCTATTTTGAGTAATATTAGTGGTACATTTATTTTTGATTTGGAAGCGTTCACACTGCCCCTAGCCTAGCCAATAACATGGAAGCCATTTGGGCTGTTACATTGCTCCGGGCATTCACGGGCAAGCTCTATACTCGATTATCAACTAAATAATATCTGGAGGGCTTATTTTATGGGTCTTCATGCCGAAAAAGACCCTGGGTTAAATTTACACTTTAAGGTGATAGATGTTTGTCCTGACCTTTGACCCTGGCGATGGTGTCCTCTCCGTGCTCGGGCTCTGTGTGGTTGGTTTCCCCGGGGGCGCTGGGCTCCAGGGAGTGCTGGTACATGCCCGGGTTTCCAGACAGCAGCCTCATGTAGTACTCCTTACTGTCCGCACTGATGGCACGCCGGTACCGCTGGGGCTTCTGAATCTACACATACGGTGTTAAAGATCCCATATAATGCTTTTTTAGGGTTAATAATTGCATTCGGGGGTACTACTAGGGTAACATGCCTGCATGTTACAAAAACCCCTTATTATTCTCAGACTGTTAATTTCTACAACACCTATCATGTCGCTTTAAGGCCCCCCTTCCGAGCAGCCCAGTCTGCTGTGATTGGTCAGCACGCCCACTCTGTTCTGATTAGTCGAACGCTTTGCGAATTTGTCTGTAAATAACCAATCCCGAGAAGTTGTAAACATTTCGGTAGCCGGGAAGCAGGGCTTCTGCACTTCAGAACCGCCCACTGCACAGTCTCTTACGAAAGTAAAGTTTGAGCGCAAACGGGCTGTTTCACACACTTATTGAGGGACGTTCTCGATGGGGACGGGGTCGGGGTAAGGTTGTGTTAAGTACCTGAGTAGAGTTGGGGGGGGGGGTTGGGGACAGTACCTGTGTGGAGTTGGGGGGGTTGGGCTCCGGCTCCGGGACGAAGGGGTAGTGAATGTAGAACATGTCGTTGCGGACCATCTTCTTCCTCATGCGGCAGGGCCCCTCCGTCATCTCCAGGACAAACTTGTCGAGGTGGGAGCCGATGGGCGGGCCCCAGAGACCACGCTCTCTAAGCAGCTCGTACTCGATGCCAGCCCACTCCTCCGTCACGTACTTCAGACAGGTCTGCTGTCGCTGGAAGGAGAGGAATAGCGCTACATTCAAAACACACCTTCTTCTGTTTGAGGGCCTTCAATCTGGCCTAGCCCCCTCACCCCAAAACGTGCTATCTACATTTTACATTACATATACATTTAGGGCATTTAACAGAGGCTTTTATCCAAAGCGACTTAAAATAAGTACATTTGTCACAAGAAGGAGAAACTAAATATCGCTGTCGGTACAGTAAGGATGTTCTTAGAACCACTTACAATGGCTAGGTTAACCCATTCCCCGGATACAACAAAGATAGCTAGGATAAAGTGCTGCACAAGTAGCACGTAGGACGTACGACATACAATTAGTCTATCTACACTTTATATAATTGTCAAGATAAATATATATATAGTTTATAATGTTTTAGGATAGCTAGGTCAAGATCAGCCACACTACATTCCTCTTTTCAAACAAATCCCCCTCCGGAGGAGGTGGATGCTACATCTAATACAGATCGCCTCGTTGTCTAGATAGAATCTCTTGCAGAAGTCTTGTTAAGTCACATACCAAGCGACCAGCAACCATGGGTTGCTGGTCGTCAACCAATAGAAAGCAAGGGGGGTGTCGCATGTTAATGTTGTGAATCTAGATATAACCTCAATATTTATCTTGTGCCTTAACAGGGGCTCTGAGTAGTGTGTTACCTCCTGATGCTCCTAGAGCTGGATGTTTGTGTAGTGTTTGTAGTGTTTAATGCATGTGTGTGTAGTGTTTATAGTCCGTGGTGTACAAGTATGCAGGGTGTGTGTGCAGTGTGTAGTGTGTTAACTCCTGATGCTACTAGTACTGGGTGTGCGTGAGTAGTGTTTATAGTGTGTAACGTGTATTTAGTGTGTGTGTGTCGTGTATATAGTGTGTAGTATTTGGGTAGTGTATAGTGTGTCTGTAGTGTGTAGTGTAGTGTGTAATATGTGTTACCTCCTGATGCTCCTTAAACTGTATGGACAGCAGGTCTCTCACCACGGCGATGTGGGTAAACATCCACTGGAAGGTTTCCTGGTGACACAACAACACACATAAATACCAACAACGTGTTTGTGTGTGTGTGTGTGTGTGTGTGTGTGTGTGTGTGTGTGTGTGTGTGTGTGTGTGTGTGTGTGTGTGTGTGTGTGTGTGTGTGTGTGTGTGTGTGTGTGTGTGTGTGTACCTGGGCAGACAGCTGGTTCTTGTTGAGGCTGGGGTCTTTCTTGTGGCGACGGACCCCAGTGAGTTTCGAAAGACCGAACCCACTGCTGACCCTCGACAGCTTTGATTGGCTGGCCGGAGTCACGGCCTCGCCTCGACCAATCAGCTTCTTCTCTTGGGCTGAGTGAGAGAAACAACTTAATGTAATACACGTCATCTTTTTTGGGAACAAAATACATGACACATGATGCATTGACAACTCAACCAGTGTGTGCGTCGATAGTGTGTCTTTATCTGTGTGCATGGTATGCATGGAGTGTATGCATGTGTGAGTGTCCCCTCACCCAGTTGGTTCTGCCAGCTCCTGAGGGCCAGCTCCTCCAGGGCGGGCCGGGCGGTGGACACGTCCACGTGGCCCCGGTCATTGGAGGGCAGGGACACCTTGAAGATGTCCTCCAGCATGCTTCGCTTACTGTGCATCAGCTCGGTCCACACACGGGCCACCGCCTTCAGGAGCAGCTGGCGGCCTGACACACACACACACACACACACACACACACACACACACACACACACACACACACACACACACACACACACACACACACACACACACACACACACACACACACACACACACACACACACACACACACACGTGAGGCCTGGTGAAATGCTTAATGGCACCAAACAAACACCTGTGTCCTGCTGTGTGCGAGAGCTACCTTCGCTGACTTCCTGGTTACTGCTTGCGTCTGATTGGTTCTCAGCCGGCATCATCACATGCCAGGTGGTCATGCGAGCTTCTGCCTCCAGACCGAAACCATCCACACCGCTAAACACAGACACACACATACATATGTATGTACCAATTCATGTGCAAGCGTGTATGTATGTATGTGTGTTTGTGTGTGTGTGTAATAAAGTATATACGTGCATGTGTGTTTGCTTGTGTTACCTGCCGGTATGCAGACAGATGAAGCAATGAGCTAGGCAGGCTATAAACTCCTGGTCGTGGTTGCCGGGCCCCAGCACCAGGTTCCGGTTGACTGTGAGCACCCTGAGGGCGTCCAGCAGGGCCACCTGCTGGGCCACGGTCTTGTGAGGCCTGCAGAGCTGGAACAGCACGGTGCGGTTCAGACTGTGGTACACCGAGTCCAGAGACACGCCCTGCGACCGCCGCTTGGACTGATGAGAGGGGGAGGGAGAGGTGCATAACTATCATCCTCCAACACCAAACAACCAGTTTAAAATGAAAAGCCTTTTAAAAATGCCTTCTCTGGCCCCCTTCTGTTAGACAATTTTGTAATTTAGAGGGAGGGCTACATTCGTGTTCATTAGTGTCAGTGTGTTTATAGAGCAAAGAGTTCCCCCCGAACTATATTTACCTGGGCTATAAAGAGTTACCTCTGCTAGAAAGATCTACCTGTGCTATAAAGAGTTACCTTGGCTATAAAGAGTTACCTGTGCTATGAAGAGATACCTGTGCTATAAAGAGTAACCTGTCCTAAAAGAGCTACATCTTCTATAAATAGTTATCTGTCCTATAAAGAGCTACAGCTTCTATACAGTTACCTGTGCGATAAAGAGTTACCCGTTTTATAAAGAGTTACTTATGCTATAAAAAGTGACCTGTTTTATGAATAGTTACCTGTCCTATAAAGAGCTACCTGTACTATAAAGAGTTACCTGTCCTACAAAGAGTTACCTGTGCTATAAAGAGTTACCTGTTTTATAAAGAGTTTCCTGTGCTATAAGAGTTACCTGTTTTATGAATAGTTACCCGTGCTATAAATAGCTACCTGTGCTTTAAAGAGTTACCTGTTTTATAAATAGTGACCTGTGCTATAGAGTTACCTGTTTTATAAAGAGTTACCTGTGCTATAAAGAGCTACCTGTGCTATAAAGAGCTACCTGTGCTCTAGTTACCTCTGCTATAAAGAGCTACCTGTGCTCTAGTTACCTGTCCTATAAGGAGATACTAGTGATATAAAGAGTTGGCCGTGCTCTAGTTACCTGTGCTATAAAGAGTTGGCCGTGCTCTAGTTACCTGTGCTATAAAGAGTTGGCCGTGCTCTAGTTACCTGTGCTATAAAGAGTTGGCCGTGCTCTAGCTACCTGTGCTATAAAGAGTTACCACTGCTATAAAGAGTGACCTGTGCTATAAAGAGTAACCTGTGCTCTAGTTACCTGTCCTATGAGCTGCACTATAAAGTCCACCACCAGCTTGGAGTCCTTGTTGAAGATGCCCTGCCACAGCTTGTCCACCACACGCTGGCTGAAGTAGAAGATGTTGTGGACCAGCGTCTGGTAGCTGCCGCCACTACTGACGGCCAGGGAGGAGTCCTCACCTGGTCGGAAGAGGAGAAGGAGGAGTTATGCTCCTGAACCTACGGACTTCAGTGGGGGTTTCATTCCGTCTGCGCACGGCACCTTCTCAACGATGATCAATAATCTTCCTCCCACTCAGGGTGAAAATGGTAGGTCTTAGCTCGTTTCCCCTCAGCCATGCCAACGTTTAGGAGTGTGTAACCACTGTTGACGGCTTTCAACTGCTGTTAACAGCACATGCGCTACCGCGCGTATATGTCCCGCGCAAATTTAATTTTATTAAAAAAAAGAAAAAAGAAAAAAAAAAAATTCTTCACCCCTCGCGATCGACTTGGGATCTGTCGGCGATCTACTGGTAGACCGCGATCGACTGGTTGGGCACCCCTGATATAGAATGTCATTATTGGCAAAGTTTTGAAGCAGAAGATATGAATTTGTAAAAAAAATAAAGCCTACACCGCAGTCATGCATTGCTGTGATGGCATAAAGTAGTATTTTAGTCAATCTGGCTGGCTTGAATTGCTGGGGTGACCCCTGCATTTGAACAATGTGTTAGAAGTTTAGTTAGAAGTGCTGAGCAGCAAAGCGCTGCTTGTGAGGTGTACATTTTCATTATCAAATCTATATTAGCATTAATAATAATAACTGTAGTAATGTTTTACCGAGGAGTAGGTCAGCTGCCAGCAGGTGGTCCATGACTCCATCCAGGATGAACGACTGGAATTCCTTCTGCTGGGTCCTGGTGGAACGCTCCGGAGACGCCTGTCAGGGAGATCCACAATGCTCAGAACCCATCCTCACACCATCAGAACACCAGGTGACGATAGACCACAGCTCAGAACCTCACACACAGATCTTTTGCCGTCTTTCAAATCACTCCGCAAGTAGTCCGGTAACTTATCAACCCCAGCGTACTCGGTTGCTAAGCGCCGTCAACGTCATTGGTTGACTATTTCTCTGCTGATCAACACTACGAATACTGGTAACAAATAAATTTCACAAAGTTTTGGCAAGTAGCCGTGTAATAGGAGGGATGATGGCTCTCAAACCAGCCCAAAAAAATGCAACAAAGCCTTTTTGCTTCTGCGTATAAAGAATCTTAAATATTAATAACTCAATAACACATTAATAACACTTTATACATGCAGTACGGACGTTATGTTACTAGTAATAATACTAATAATCACTAAGTGAACCACTGCTAATTCCTGGATGGGAAACACATTAAGCTCACAAGAACTGAAAGTTCACACCTTGTGGAGTGAACTTTCTTAGAGTCAACAAAACAAAAGTTACAGCAAACAGGGAAATCTTAACTGTAATGTGAAACTAAGTGCAAGACAACTGCTGCAGTTCAATGTTTCCATCCCAGGAGAACGATCTAGTATCTTCAGGGCCTTGCTGTACTACAAATGTAATGTCCTAAAGCGTTGACCCTTCTCCAGTAGGGTGAGCGCCTCACCTCCAGCAGCAGGTCCAGTACAGGGGTCTGCTTGGTGGCCGGGGTGGTGCACAGGTTGTCCATGATCAGCACCCTCATGAAGTCAAAAACGTACTTCTTGGCGGGGTGGTTGGTCAGGTAGGTCTTCGATCCCACATTGCAGTACTCAGACTGGCTCCGGTTCATCCCAGAGTCTCCGGCAAAGCCCTTGAACTCCTCTGTAGGAGACCCCGTCTCGTCGTCTAGATCACTCACCTGAATGGAGTGAAATAACACGTGTTGCTGCATCTAGAAACGGTATTCTGCATGGCAGGGTGGATAATCAACTCCAAACAACTCCATCTGCAACTTTAGTACCGTAATTTAGTTTTTTCATCTAGAAGAATAACACACGACAACACACATGAAATGGTACCGGCTTGCAACCTATATCTGCTTCGAAACTCAAACAAAACAAAACCATGACCCCCCCAGATATAACCCTGCATTGACCTTAATGTTGCAACATTAAAGGTTGGGTATGGGATTTGTGAAACGCCAGCAGATTTTGAAAATACACAACTCAAATGGTCCTACCCCCTCTCCTTCAACGCTGACTCTGACTCCACCCATTCCAAGTTGGACGCGCATCCCGCACGAGCGCGAACACAGATGCGCGAGAGTGAGCCAGGCTAGCTAGGTTGGAGTTTAGGGTTGTCTTCTAGTGCTAGGTCCAAATGTGGATTAGCTATTTAGCTAGCTCCATTAGCTACCGCAGGATAACAACAAACAGAAGCTTGCTCTGGGTCACGAGCTTTGAGTACGTGCACGTGCACGAAGGGGTCACTCGCGGGGAGCGGGGGAGGGGGAGTGCAGTACGACCGTTTGATTGACGTACTTACTGTCCAATGCAACTCGGTGGCTCTGGAAATCATTGGCTGGAGTTTTTCGAGCCCTGCCCGTTCCACAGATGATTGACTTGTTTAATTGTCATGTCAGTACTTCTAACTCAGTGGCTGTAAGTGGGTTATGATAAGGATTTTTATTTTCAAAAAGTAATATTGCAAAAATGGCCAAAAAAGCGAATTCCATACCCAACCTTTAAGATTCTTTTTAAAGTTTGTGTCTGATGTTGAGGGTTAGTGGTTAGGGGACAGGTGTAAGGGGGCCTTTCATTCAGGACATCTTGCAAACTCATCATCTCAGAGTACGGTCTTAAGTTGTGTTAGTGTTAGGTTTAGAGGTTGTGGTTAGGTTAGAGTTAAGGATTCACTTTTTGATTGAGGTAATGTTTTTAACCTACCATCTCTGAGTAGGGTCTGATGGAGAGGGCTAGGGGTTAGGGGTCTAGTGTAAATTAGCCCCATCATAGTAATGTCTGACGGCAAGAGTTAGGTCTAGGGGTAAGCGTCAGGGTTTGAGTTTAAACATACCCTCTCGGAGTAGGGTCTGAAGTTGAGTTATGGCTAGGGGTTAGCGTTAGGGTTTTAGTGTAAACATACCATCTCAGAGTAGGGTCTGATGTTGAAGGGGAAGACGCTGGCTGCCAGAGCACACAGGAACTCTGAGCTGTGCCACATGGGTGTGAGGTCAGGCACGTTGTGGTACATGTACCTGAAGAACTGCATGAGGGTGATGGGGTATTCCCTGAGCCAAGACCCCTCCTCAGACTGCCAGGGCTGGAGAGACACACGCAAACAGGAGGATTTAGCTAGCCAGAAATGAGGTGTCAGATTAAATAATATATAAGCATATATTATACACATTTATAAACCTAGATACATAAACACACGTGTGTGTGTGTGTGTGTGTGTGTGTGTGTGTGTGTGTGTGTGTGTGTGTGTGTGTGTGTGTGTGTGTGTGTGTGTGTGTGTGTGTGTGTGTGTGTGTGTGTGTGTGTGTGTGTGTGTGTGGGCGTGCCAGTGGAGGCTTCTCCAGTGAGGAGGTAGGAAGATCCTCCTTAACATTGTTGAGAATAAAAAATGTAGATGTAATGTAAAATGTTGGTTAACCAAGCTGTCTGAAAGGGTGGTGTAAACGTGGAACAACAAACGCCGTTATTCTGAAATCACTTAAAAAATATCCCGTTTGGCATGACCAGGTCACTGATATCTTTGCAACGCAAACAGCGAGGAGTCCCTCAATCTTAATTGGCTTAACACCATGACCAACATTCTGAAACATCCAATAACAACTTTAGTGTCACATACTTATGCCACCATACTCCACTAACAGTGCAGGCAGGCCAATGGTGACCAAGCACGAAGTCCTTCCTCCCTCACTTTAAAAACCACCAGCCGCCACTGGTGGGTGAGTGAGTGAGTGAGTGAGTGAGTGAGTGAGTGAGTGAGTGAGTGAGTGAGTGAGTGAGTGAGTGAGTGTACCAGGTTCAGCATGCTACGCAGCATGGCCAGCAGCAGGAAGGCTGCCTCGGTGCAGACGTTCTGCAGAGAACCCACATGGGCCGCCCCGCTGGACGCAGGGACCCCGAAGATAAAGGTCCAGATGGAGTCCAGGTCAAACTGAGGAGAACACAATAACACACACTGTGAATAGAGGTCAGATCATACACACTAATACAGGGTATAACCCATCATACACGATACCACATGTCTGAATCCGGCTTAAAACTGAGGACACACAAAGATCGTAGCAGAGTGAAGGGCTGTACTGACTTGTGCCTGGAGGCTGTCAGGCATCTCAGTAACAGGCTGCTGCAGGAAAAGGGCCATCAGTAGGAAGTAGATCTCGGGGACGTTGGTGTGTTTTGGCAGCAGAGCCTGCAGGACCGGAAAGCCGGAGAAGTGACAGGCGTCTCGGTTGATCTCTCGCAGCGTTGAGCGCCCACCAGCACTCCTGCCCACGTTGAAACCTGGAGGAAGCAATGGGGACTTAGCATTAGGCTGGCCCAAATACCAGACCAATATCTTAATGTTCAGTGAAGAAAAGATAAAGAAAAGTTCATTCATAATGCGTATCTTCCCTGCCTGTAAACGCAGCATCCGGAGACCACTACCGCAGAATCACGTTTTTAACAATTTATCATTTTCTAAAGTGGTTCAATTGGTTAAAGGTCCCATAGCATGCTGCTTTATGGATGTTTTTTATATAGTTTTTAAGGGGACACTAATACAGTATTTGAAGATGTTCAAGAAATTCAGCCTTGGTGCAGAATTACAGCCACTACGAGCCAGACCCACAATGAGCTTTCCACAAATGACGTTTTTTAGAGGTGGGTCAAGGTGGAAGTTGGGGGTTTGGCCCTGAGCAGCTTGCGGCCACGGTACCATAGTGTTTACAGTGGATGTATTGCAATGGCTCGGATTCATAATATCATCCGGAACTTTTGGCCGTGTTCTGCAAATATTCTAGAACACTCCGGGGGCTCCGGCGGGAGTTCTGGAGCTCTATATCTAAATAATATAATATTGGATCAGATATCTATATAATATAATATATATTATCACGGCCAAAAGCTGTGTGCGCCTCCGGAGGATGTTATGGATTATGAATCTCAAACGACTGCGTTGGGTTCTCCGACGTCTCTGGTTCTTCCACTTCCACATCAATCTGAAGTACAGACTGAACCAGGACATGGAGGAGAAGGGGATTGATGCCACTTGCGGACAACACTTGCGTCACAGTGTGTGTATTTACACACACACATGTGGCGCTCGCACGGTCGTAGCTCATTTGCGGGCCATATTCTCTGGGCCGCAAAAAAAGCAGAGAAAGGGGAGGTAACCTGGCCCCATACAGACTGGCGAAGTCACGCCCCTTACGGTAGAGCCCATGGGACCTATGAGATCGAAAAATATGAATGGATTTCAATGGAGAGAAAGTAATTATCTTCTGGTCCCAGTCTTTATATGCCCCGGATTACACATGTTTTTTGTGGATTTAAATGATAATTTTCCATGTCAAGAGTTTGACCGTTTATTGTGCAATTGTTCAGTGAAAGGCTGTAGAGAAAACATAATGAGAAAGACTGCACGTCTTGTATGTGACGTCACGCTCTCTGCGACTAGCGTGGACATGACCAACAATCTCCCCATCGGCATGACTGAAACTCTCCACATGCCCCGACTTGTAATGACTTTCACCTCTTTCGATGCTTTTATCCTCCCCTTGGAAAAAAGCAGTGAAGTGGAGCAGAAAGATCGCCATGTCTGCACCGGAGTTCCAAGTGAGGGGGGTGACGTATATCATTCTTGCGAAAGCAGCGACGAGCTGTAGTTCACAAAGCGGCCTCACACAGAACCTAATATTATCAAACTTCTTCGTGAATTTTTTTAGTTTTCTTTGCATGAAAACTTATAATTTAAATCCACAAACAACATACATGTAATCCAGGGCATATAAAGACTGGGAACCAGAAAATAATTACTTTCTCTCCATTGAAACCCATTCATATTTTTCGATCTCATAGGTCCCAGGGGCTCTACCGGAAGGGGCATGACTTCGCCACGATGACATATGGGGCCAAATTCCATGTCGGCGCGCCTGAGCTTGGTTTTTTCAAAAGCGGAGCATAGGCAGGCTAACGGTACTCATATTATTGTTAGAAGATCTCATAAAGTGAAATTTTCATGCCATGGGACCTTTAACCAAATGTGTTACTTTAAGAATACAAAATAGCAAAACAACAATATCACTTTAGTGGCTTTGGGATCTACTCCTCAGTCCGGGTTTGCCGTGTTCTTTTGGAAAAAGTCTGCCGAATCAGGATCGCTTTAACTTACTTTATTTGGTAATGTTTTTGACTAGTCTCTATGAAGCAAAAGGAGGGGAATTGTATGAGCATGCGTGGAGATACACTTAGTAGGGCATCTGAAGGATGCGTTACCTGGAGCGTTCTAGCCCCCTGGGCTATGTGTTGTGACTTATCTACTGGGCAGGCGTTGACTCAGTTATGTGCTCTGATTGGCTAAGCATGGTGCTGAACTCCCGCCCCCCTGGATACCCATACGTGTCTTTATGCTGTCCCTTGTGGATATGTGTTGGCATTGCAACTTTGTTTGTGGCTATGTGCGGGAATTACACTTGTTCTTGTGGCCTTGAGCGTCTGGGTCTCTCGAACATCTTGACTGCTCATATCTCTAGAATTGACACATGATGAATGGCCTCCTTTATGAGCTGGACGCCTCCCTAGGCTCCGGATCCCTCCTTAGCATGGGAAAGAAGCCACTTCTAATTGGCAAGGGCATATGTGGCCTTGGTATGAATATGTGAATTATGTTACGGGTTCGACTTGGTTAAGGCAGAGTTTCAGAACACCCACATTTTCCACACGATAATCACAAAGCAAAAATATGGTTTGAAATTGTTAACGGCAGCGCTATTTACCCGGGGATAAATCACAAAGGCGCGTATTTGAATGTGTTCATAAAACAACACAAAGCTAATATCCAAATACTGAATTGAGATTGGAATACTTACGTGAAGAACAAACATCAGAATATTCTAATATTCCGGCTCAGCCCTACTTAGTGTTAGCTGACATTAGTGCTCGACAATTTGCTAGCATTAGCTTAATAGCACCACAAAGGGCCTGAGGCTAGAGTGACTCAGTGGCACCTATTCTGAGCCACTAAGAACTATTCAGAGACAATCTGCTGCTGTCCTTACAGTTCGGATTTAATGTTCAGTGTTTACATATGGACAGCTACAGAGAGCAGTAGAAAACGACCCACACTTGGTTTACTCTTTAAATGGGGGATATCATGCTTTTACTACTTTTCCCTTTGCTCTAAAGTGTTAAATGACATGTACGTATACATGCTTTACGTCTGCTAAACTAGAAAAATCTAAATCTGAGCCAGGGGGAGTATTCTCTCCCTCCGAGAACTCCCCTCGATAAGTGTTGAAACAGCTCGCTTGCCCTCAATCTTTAATTCCGTAACAGTGTGACGTTCAGACTGTGCAGTGGGCGGTGCTGAAGTGCAGAAGTCCCGCTTCCCGGCTACCCGCAATGTTTACAACTTCCCTGGGGTGTAAATTTGCTGATACACGCATTTTTCTTACCAGTGTCTGCTCAAAGCGCTTTACCCAACATTCACACATTCACCACACATTCACACACCAACGGCGGAGTCAGCCATGCAAGGCGACAGCCAACTCAACCGAAGCAGTCAGGGAGAGGTGTCTTCCTCAGGGACACCTCGACACTCAGCTAGGAGGTAGGGCTGGGCGATATACTGGTAGTAAAATGTGAGCAGTTGGTTACAAAAAAAAGAATAATGGCTCTGTTATTTGGAGTTATTTCGGGTTTAGGATTCAAGACGAACAGCAAAACAGCAAAAAAAAAGGTGGAAACACTACAAATCTCTTAAGTCACCTGCAGCAGAACCAGCGACTGCTGTATGAAGACTGGCCAAAGGTTCGCAGTCGCAGAATGTCTCTCTCCCGTAGCAAAGCTTGTTGCAAGCTTCATTAATCAGTGCCGTGCCTTATGACCGTAAAAGTAAGAAGTAGCGCGATATAACTAATTTGGTGGCATTCCATATTGCAAAGGACACAGTCCCTATAGCCGTGGTCGAGAAAAAGGGTTTCATCAATATGTTGAAAGCAATTGACCCACGGTACCGATTTCCCAGCTGTGATCATTTTGCTAGGGAGGTTCTGCCAGAGATGTAAGCTACGTGCAGATAAAACTTAGCAGAAAGCTAAAGTCACGCATCTCGCAGCTGGCTAGGAGGAGGGTGCTCTCTGAAGTCCAGCAACAGCCTGGCCTCCAAACTCATCAGCTCATTACAGAATCTGCCACACGTTGGGGATCAAGGCAGCTGATGATCGAAAGAATCCTGGAAGGATAGGTGGCAATCACCAAGTTCCTCTCCTCTGACAAAAAGAGCCGGCACCTATCGTCACATGGCAGGACATTGAGGTACTGGAGATGGTCTAGAAGGCTCTAAAACCCCTCCAGGAGTTCACGGACGCTTTGTCAGGGGAGGACTATGTGACCCTTTTCTATGTCAGACCTGTCCTTCATCTGGTGACACTGAGCTGTGCAGGTCAATAAAGTCCACCCTTGTGGACTACCTTACTGATAAGTACTCTGATCCAGCCACAAGTGACCTCTTGGACATGGCCACATTTGTGGAGCCACGCTTCAAAGAAGCATACATTCCAAGAGACAGGGTTGACGCCTTGAAACAAAAAGTTGTTGTGAAGGCAAAGTCTCTTTTAGCTGAAGGCCGTCAGCCTGACCCAGCTGTGCACACTCTGTCTGAGCCCGCAGACCAAGCAGTCTCAATGGCACCACACGCAGCAAAGAAGAAAAAGTCACTAGCCAGCTTCTTCAAACGAAGCACAGTGACCACACATTGACACAGCAGGAGAGAATCGGAAATGATCTTTCAAGCTACTTGCCGTCAGCTAGGATTGAGAGTGATACAGATCCTCTTAAATGGTGGCGGGAATATGAAGCGCTTAGCAAGGTAGCAAATAAGTATCTTTTAGTACCAGCAACCAGTTCTCCTTCGGAGCGAGTTTTCAGCTGAAGTGGTGACATTGTAAGCTGTTAGAGGGCATCCCTGAAGCCTGAAACATTTGACAGGCTTGTTTTCCTAGCACAGAACCTGTAAGAAATATACAAGTTTACATAGGAAGACTTGTCTTCTCCTCTCACCAAGCACGGTGCCGATCTTGTTGGTGAGGACTGAGTCGGTGTGGTCCAGCCAGCCGCCCCCACACAGGCCCTCCTTGAAGCGGTGCAGGATGTTGTTGTGGGACAGCAGCACCACCAGAATCCACAGGGCCGCCGTCACCGTGCTGGAGTGCACATGCTCCTCCAGGAACATCAGCAGCCAATCAAAGCCCAGCGTCCGCACCACCTCGTCACACGCCCTGCAGGTGGCGACAGAGACAACTTTACCTGGAGTATCATCATTCATTCATAGGATGTATTAATAATGTTATTATTTTTTATGTAATATTCTATAATATAATGGGTTTTATTTTGTGTATATATATATATATGATATATTATAGTATTGTTTTCAATGATTATGCTCATGATCAAATAATTATAGAGGTATATAGATAATTATATATGGCTATAGTAATATCTAATATCTATTTAGAAGTATCTTACTGGGGGTTGATGGTGGCCTTGTCTTTAGATGTGAAGAGAAGTCTCAGCAGGATGTCCAGCAGTCGGTTCCTCAGAAGGATCAGGTTGGCTGACAGCAGTCCTCCAAAGTCCTCGTCATTGCCTGAACACCCCAGAAGAAGAATGCTATCCCAGTGAGGCAACCATCATCATCCTCCTTATCATCATCATGAACCGGCTTCAGCCTTAACACCTGGCTTGTTCAAACTAATTATGTTAGGGATAGGGTAAGCTGAAGATGTTACCTCCGTCAATCTTCTCCTCGTTGCTGATCTCCATGACAACAAACTTCTCACACACAGCAAACGTCGGCAGGGTGGAGGAGATGAACTGGCCGAACCTATGAGAGCAGAATGGTTTGAAAAACATTTAATCTCCATGCATCTTCTGATCTCTGGCTCTCATCTCATCTCTTACAACTGATAATATCTCATCGATCTCTCTCTCATCTCAGCTATATTCAATAGAATATTATCTCATCTATATCTATATCATCTCATCTATATTACATCTGATACTATCTCACCTATATCTCTCTCATCTCAGCTATATTAAAGATCCCATGGCATGAAAATTTCACTTTCTGAGGTTTTCTAACATTAATATGAATTCTCCTAACCTACCTATGCTCCCCCCAGTAGCTAGAAATTTTGTTGGGTGTAAAACAAGCACTAGGCATTCTGCTCTGCCTTTGAAAAAACAAAGCTCAGACACGCAGTTTTGGAATTTTCCCCCGTATGTCGTAACAAGGGGAGATGCCACCTCCCCTTTCTCTGCCTTGCCAGCCCAGAGAATTTGGCCCGCCAATGAGACAATGAGCTACGACCGTGCAAGCGCCACAGGTGTGTGATTTCAGACACTGTAACGCAAGTGTTGTACACTTCTTTGTTATTTCGATAACCGTTCTGCTGTTGATGTTATGGCGCATAACACGTCGGTTCTTTGACGTCTCTGGTATTTCCACAACAATACTGTAGTTGGGGTTATCTCAGCCATGGTTGAGAAGGAATTGGGGGAGAGGAACTTTGGCCTTGACTCCCTGAAGTACATGAACTGCGACATGGAGGAGAAAGGAATTGTTGCCCGCGATTGTCTCCCACCGGGGCCCTGCTGCCTGCAGCCGCGAGGCACCACCACCCAGCGGAGGGCAGCCAGCAGCGGGCAGCAGTCAGCACGCGGTTCAGTCTACTTCAGATTGATGTGGAACTGGAAGAACCAGAGATGTCGGAGAACCTGACGCAGTAGTTTGTGATTCATAATATCGTCTGGAGGCACACACAAATTCTGGCCGTGATAATATGTATTATATGATATAGATATCCATGTATTATATGATATTATTTAGTTATAGAGCTCCAGGACTGTAACGCAAGTGTTGTACACTACTTTGTTATTTTGATAACCGTTCTGCTGTTGGTATTATGGCGCATAACCCGTCGGACTCTCGTCTCTAGTATTTCCACAACAAGACTGGTAGTGGGGGATATCTCAGCCATGGTTGAGAAGGAACAATCGCGGGTAACAATCCCTTTCCCCTCAATGTCGTGGTTCAGTCTACTTCAGATTGATGTGGACGTGGAAGAACCAGAGACGTCGGAGAACACGACGCAGTTGCTTGAGATACATAATATCTTCTGGAGGCGAACACAGCTTTTGGTTGTGATAATCAATATTATATGATATATATATCTACGTATAATATGATTTTATTTAGATATAGAACTCCAGGACTCCCGCCGGAGCACCCGGAGTGTTCTAGAATATTTACAGAACACGGCCAAAGGCTGTGTGCGCCTCGCCATTGCGATACATCCACTGTAATGAGAGCGCATGGTACCGTGGCCGCAAGCTGCTCAGGGCTACACCCCCGCCCTCTTCCTTGACCCGCCTCTCTCCTCCTCATTTGCATTAAAGCTTCAGACACCAAAATGGCGCGTTTGGGAAAAGCTCAATGTGCAACTGGCTCGTAGTGGCTGTAAAATAATCAGCACCACGGCTGAATTTCTGGAACGTCTTCAAATACTGTGTTAGGGGCCACTAATATCTATATTAAAGCATCCATAAAGTAGCATGCCATGGGACCTTTAATCTAATATTATCTCATCTATATCCCCCTCATGTCATCTATAATACATCTGATATTATCTCATCTAAATCTCTCTCATCTCATCTATATTAATCTAATTTTATCTCATCTATATCTCCCTCATCTATATTACATCTGATATTATCTTATCTCATCTAAATTACATCTGATCTTATCATATCTCTCTCATCCATATACATCTGATTCTATGTCACCTATATTTCTCTTAACTCGATCTCTTATCTCAGCTATATAGCTCATCTCACTAAATCTCCTTGTAATCGCTCATCTCCTATATAGCTCTCATTGCATCTCTTTTCATCTTTCATATCTTCTGTTCAGAATGTACAGCAAAGGTGTATATTTATTAGGGATGCAATGATACACGGTAGCTTCTCGTGCCATTCTGTATGCCCCTACGGTTCAATACGCACACGTCAGCCGCAGCATTTTTCTATAATTTCCAAAACATATTTTTTGCACTGCAGACAAGTCTACATGCACGTTGTACATTCAGATCCACAGAACATCTTGGGAGCATATCAGAATTTCCCTAGAGCCAATCAGCGCACTGTATTCAAATACCAGCAGGAGAAGAGAGGGGAAAGTGAGTGCAAGTGAGACAGTGAGAAGTAGATTTGAAGAACCACCGCCCTCTTTCAAATAAGTAGTGTTGGAACATTTTGGATTCATCTATGCCATACGATGACGAACGTCTTCTAGGATCTTCAGGACTAACTTCACAGAGCTACAGCCCTTGACCAAAGGCTTAAATCCCTGCCTATCCTAGTTGAAGCATGTTGTGAGAGTTTACAAGGATCCAATCAAAGAAATTGTGGAGCATGAACATTAGTTATGTTATCTTCTTTCAAATAATTGTTCATGATGTTTTTTTATTATTTTTTCAATCGTGTTAAAATAAATAATAAATATGTTTTTTATGATACATTTGTAACTTAAACGTAATAATCATAACAATATGTTTGCCATTTCCCTGCTGTTTCAAGCAGTGCAAGCAGGGCCATCCACATAGGAAAGAAACCAGCCTCATTATCCCTCCACAAAAGAAGCTCTTCAGAGTTATCTGGGGAGCGTATCAAAGTAGAGGAGCAGAACAATCCCTTTTCCAAAATGTTTAAGGAGGTCCCCTCATACAAATGAAGGAAAATATATCTCATTCAGGGTACCAACTTGATGCTGCACTTTTTTATTTGTACATTTTGTATTGCGTATACAAGTATGTACCCTGTTCATTCAAAATAGCAACACTTAATAGAAATTTTCATTGACGTTTTTCTCCCCTTTATTTGATACAGTAGAGACAGAAACCAGGTCTAGTCACTCATGCTGTATGTATAGCAGGGCTCAACGCTAAGTCAATTTTCACTGGCCCCAAATATATATATATTTTTTTATTAGTGGCAATCAAATAACGACAAAGATTCAGGTAAATTGTTATATTTTATCAACATATTATCAGCTTTGTGATCACCAAGTTTGCCTCCGCGTTTTGTTTAGTAAAAAGAACCGGCAAGGCACCGGAGGACGGGTTATCAGCAGCCCGCTTAGCTGCCATGCAAGCAAGATGCTGCTTGCTCTTATCGTGACACTCAAGCTTTCTGAAAGAAGTTCCTTTAAAAAACAAACCGCTTTTATCCGCCGTTGACGGGAACTTAAGGCAAACCTTGCAGAACATAGTTGGTGATTCCTCCGCATCCTTGAGTATAGCCCAGGGGAACTTCCAGGATGCTTGAAAAGTTTGCTTACGCTTGAGCTCGGACGCAACCATCTCCTAGTTCTTCATCAACTGACTGCGGTGTGCCCGCTACCTGCCGGGAGTCTCGCAATCTCGATTTTGAATGGCCGAAGCCACATTCAAATAAAATCAAATAGCACACCAAGCTTTACAAGCATTATCCGACGAGGGCAAGGAGAGGGGGCAACTTTATTGATGATCGTTATTGGGTTTTTTTTGCTTCGAGTCCTCCACTTGCCCGAACGGGCAAGCGGGTGGTCATAGTTAATTGCCCGACGTGGCGTTTTACTTGCCCCGGGACGTCGGGCAATCCTTATTGTTGAGCCCTGTATATGTATGCATGTATGTATGTATGTATGTATGTATGTATGTATGTATGTATGTATGTATGTATGTATGTATGTATGTATGTATGTATGTATGTATGTATGTATGTGTGTGTGTGTGTGTGTGTGTGTGTGTGTATGTATATATATATATATATATATATATATATATATATATATATATATATATATATATATATATATATATATACACACACACACACACACACACACACACACACACATATATATATATACACAGACAGACAGACAGACAGACAGACAGACAGACAGACAGACATGTACCTGAGCAGGTCGTAGGGGTGGGGGAAGCCCTGCAGCAGGAGGCTGAGAACCTGGCCGATGGCTCCCACGGTGGGCTGGGAGAGAGACGTGTCCCTCAGGGTCAGCAGGAGTCTGGGGATCAGCTGGAACTCACGCAGCAGTTTAGCGTTCTTCACTGCCTCGCTGTGGAGCACAACACACAACAGCTCAGTCAAAGATAAGTCCTTGGGGACTCACCAGGTAGAGCAAGAAGAATGAAAAGGCCTGGCCCAGACACAAATGGTCCATCTAATCCTGGATTCTTTAGCGGCAACACACTAGATCAAGATCATGGCCAACATTATTTTCTGCAGGATTTCTTACCTGGATTCAGTAAGCAGCTCTATGAAGTGCTCAAAGAGGGACAGGTGGAGTTCATAGGGCGCGTGGAGCCACACCTGAGGACACACCAGAACACCTCATCACAATCACACAGCAGCAGACCGCACCAACCAGCAGATCATCCATTGGACCCCAGTAACCAGTGCTTAATTTGAGGGGGAGCAAGGGGGAGCGCGCTCCGGAAGCTCTGACGTGCGCTCCGCCAGCTGGATCTTGTGTGTGTGTGTGTGTGTGTGTGTGTGTGTGTGTGTGTGTGTGTGTGTGTGTGTGGCTAATACTGTGTGCATGTGTGTGTTTTGTTCAGATGTGCAGCAAGAGAGGTTGGACTTGGAGTGACGCGAGTCGGTTGAGTGATGTGTGATAAATCTGCGAGGAGTTAGCGAAAGTAGTGAACTTTATTATTATTATGGTTTTTGTGGTATTCTGGTATTGTTCTGGTTAATAATATGTATCTATTTGTCAACGTGGCCAAGTTGTCAAGCCAGATTGTTGTTCTAACTAGGCCTACTATAATCTATGAGGTACCCTATCTATTTGTTTACATCTTTTGATGCGACGGAGATCCATTTTCAAGGACTTGGTGTATTTTGTTGTGTTGAGAATACAATGACTCAATGACGCACCTGCGAGTGCATGACATATTCCTCAACTGTTAGTAAACAACGGTAAACTTTATAACGTGTGGCTGTGTGTCTCTCCAACCTAACATATGTTTACTATTTTTTCTGCGTACATCCCCATTCACGAGGCTTTAGTAGGCTAATTTCTTGCGATGTTGAACCCCCCCCCCCCCCCCCCCCCCGCCGTTTTTTTTCTACTCGTCCTCAGCGCTCCGGGAGCTCCCACTTGACAAATTAAGCACTGCCAGTAACCATGTTTCCTCTACGCGACTTACTCACAACTCTCAGCATCCTTCAGCACCAGGCTAACGGGCTACAGAATGTTAACTAGCCACAGAGTCCTTTGTAAGACTGCTGACACTCAAACAAGCTGACTAATCAAAAGATGCAGGATTAACGTCAGTATGTAGACTTTCACTAAACAGAAGTTCTGACCTCAAAGTCACAGAGCAGGTCCTGGAAGGCGGCGGAGTTGGGGATGATGGAGGTCTCGTGGCCGCTGTCCACGGTGCCCACCAGGGAGAAGGTCAGGTGCAGGATGTGACTGTTCAACAGCCAGCGCTTCCTCTTCAGCAGCATGGCCAGCAGCTGGTGAAAACAAGAACACCAAACACACTTATAGAGTATGCACTCACTGAAGAGTGACTTATTATATTGCAAACACCAAACACTGACTCCAATAGAGCCAGCACTCACAAAACACTGAATAGGGCTAGGTAAAAATATCGATTTATCAATGTACTGCAATTTATTTGTTCACGATTCAATTTGGATTACGATTTTTTTTTAATAGATTATTTCCATTAAAAAAATAAAAAAATAAATAAAAAAGAAGCATACTCGGTCATTGTAATCTAGAAGCGAGTATGCCTAAATGGACATGCCCTTTTACATTTGTCCATGTTATGATTATTACTTTTATGCTTCAAGTTTAGCTCTTAATTAACCATTTCATTGTGCTCAACGAGCACAATGAAATGGTTAATTAATTTTGAAATGGTTAATTCTAAATAAAATTGAGGTATTTTTGTCATCTGTAAGTATTATTGAATTGAAATCAAAGCAATTGGATCAATATCAAATCGAAATCTAATCGCATCAAGACATACAATTCTGAGTTACCTGGCTATACCCAGCCCTATGAATTACTATAGAGAAAGCACTCACAAAACACTGAATTACTATAGAGAAAGCACTCACAAAACACTGAATTAACATAGAGCAAGCACTCATAAACACTGACTTATTATATTGCAAACACTCAAACACTGACTTATAGAATGCCAGCACTCACCAAACACTGACTTATTGAGAGTGAAAACTGACTGATTCTAAAGTAGGAACCCACTATAATGATTTATTCTAGAGCAGTGATTCCCATCCCTATAATTATTCATTTCTTGAACCCCCTCATCTGAAAATAGTAAACATTAGATAAATACACAAGTGGCTGAGCAAAGAGTGCCAACGCCCTCTTGGCACTCCCCCCTATAAGATGATTAATGCAAGATGGCCATGGCCAGGTTGAGACATCGGAAGGATAAAGTCACCCTTGCAGCTTATGCTCCCAGTTCCCCCAATGTGTTTCACAATACAAAAAGGTAAACATACCATTGTATGCACAAAAGGACACTATATTTTTAATCAATAACAACTAGGGATCGACCGATACAGATTTTTTAGGGCCGATACGATACCGATATTTTTTCATCAGCCTTAGCCGATACTCCGATACGCCGATACCGATATTTAGAGCCGATATTTAGAGCCGATACTGCTTTTGCTCCCTCAATCATAAAAATTACACTGATAACAAATGTTACAAGTCTCAATTTAAAAAAAGGAACATTTATTGAACTTCAATATAAAAAACAATATTTAACAAATAGTAAAAACAGTTGAGGTAATACAAGTAAGAAAAATTAGATGAGCAATATTTAACAAATATTAAAAACAGGTGAGGTAGAACAAGTAAAAAAATAATAATAAAAAAAAAAAAAAGCGAAAAAATATCGGCGAAAATCAGCCGCGTATCGGCCGATACCGATACACATAAAAAACGCGAATATCGGCCGATAATATCGACCGACCGATATATCGGTCGATCCCTAATAACAACGCAATAGAGCTGTGCGAAGAGGACAAGAACTTAGATCACGATATGGTCATTTCATAGATCTTGGGCTGAGAGTTTTAGGAAGAAGGGTGGGGTGTTACAACTCGTGATCGACCGATATGTCGGCCGGCCAATATAATCTGCCGATATTTGCGTTATTTATGTGTATCGTATCGGCCGATAGATAAGACTCTTGCCGTATCCGGTCGGTAAAAAACCAACGCTTTTGGCCCGCCTACATTGATACATCGATGTGATTGATTAATGTTCTGGGCCAGGGGAGGCCCAGAATATACACAAGTATATTTCTCGTTCCCAGAGTGACTCGCTGAGCAAATTCAAATTCTGTTCTCATGAGAACTCTGGATTTCCAGGTTAGCATCGGCTCCAAATATCAGCCCAAGAAAATCGGTATCAGCGTATCAGTTAATGGCTAAGGCTGATGAAAAAAAGTCGGTATCGGCCCTAAAAAATTCATATCGGTCGATCCCTTGGTACAACCAATGGCAACTTTGTGATACTTTTTAGTATTGTTGTTGTGAATGAGCGCTATAATGAGTGGTGTTGTATAGGAAATGCGCCACACACCATTGGATTACTTGGCCTAACCCTCTCTCACACGGAAATCTGAATAAACCGCTGCTCAGGCGGAGCCCAAGACATCCACACACACCGTAGCGTTACACTGAGAAGCCCAACCTTCCAGGGACGCTGGAAGTAATTCACAGTTGGGGGGGCTGACAAACGTTCCGATGCCTAGTAATCATGTGATAAAGGCTGTAATGAGATGTCATCACAACCAACCTGTATTCAGTGGCGGTTCTAGGTCCAGTTACGCCCCGGGTAGCGATTGTTGAGGGGGGGGGGGGGGGGGGGGGGGGGGGGGGCTAGCTAGACCGTTAACACTTTAAACGGTCGTCATGCTGTGTTTGTGGTACTACATTTTGTGAATCAAATCATGCTTGTGACATTTATAGTCAAATATGTTGTTTGAGTTATACAAATAAAATCACAATAGTATAATAATAGTCTGATATATTTATGTCTTTATTTATTTATTTCCACGGGAGTTTTTGCATTTCACATTCAGCCTCTCGCCACCAGGGGGGGCTGCAGCCCCCCCAGCCCCCCCACTTCCAGCGTCCATGCAACCTTCTCTCGGTCACGATCAACAAAATCAACGGCTGTCCAGAACAAGCTTCACATATCCACACACTTAAGACTCTTTCAACCCGTGTGAGATTTGTTTTTGTTTCAAAAGGTTGCATCTCTTGACTCTTGTTCTGCCTCAGACTGTTGCAGACGTCCTTTCTGTTTCCCACTCCTCCATGTTTGTTTCTGTATTTGTCTCACATATGTTCTAAGAGTTTAGATTCTCTGCCCGAGCCTGAACCAGGCCCGACCCGACCCGCGGGCCGGGTCGAGTCGATATTTCCCACCACTATCCTCGGGCCGGGCCTGTGATCGAGCGTATGTGGTTTTTTTTTATTGTTTTTTTTTATCATTGCTTTATCAGCATAATCTGAGGAAAAATCTATGCCATAAACAGAAATATTATAGGCCTTTAGTACACAGGTCTTCTCAATGCCGTGGAACGCTCCGTTCACTTGCATAGATAGTCCGGTAACTTGTCAACCCCAGCGTCTTCGGTTGCTAAGCGACGTTAACGTCTTTGACAGACTATTTCTCTGCTGCTCAACACTATGAATGCTGGTAACGAATAAATAAGACACAAAAAAAGACACACCATGTGAAGTTATTTTTTCGTTTTTCCAAGTAGCCGGGTAATAAGCTGTATGTATAGAACGTCGCCGGTCATTATCGAAAATAAGCCCCTTCAGGGCGAAGCAAGACACCTCCGCTGCGCGTCCGTGTCCTGTTCGCCCTGTCTGGGCTTATTTTCCCGATAATGACCGGCGTTCAATAGATTATCCCTTACATATATATCAGAGTAGGCCTAAGTAACAAATGTGTACAAAGTTACAGATGTATTAAAAAAAATGTTGGGTTGAAATCGGGCTCGGGCTCATAATTACAGTTAATGTGTCGGGCCGGGCCGGGCTCGGACAGAACGTGCACGGGCTCGGGTCGGGCTTGATTTTCTGGGCCCGATCTAAGCTCTAATGTGTACTGAACGTAAAGCAGGCTCTGAATGATGTAACATTTCGGCCCTAAGTAGAATAACGGTTATAACGATAGGAATAGAAAAAATATATATATATACAGTATAATCGATATATATAATCAAATCCCAGAGCCCTACAATTAATAATACTACAATATTTAGAATATATTTATTTTAAACGATCCTCCACATAATTAGTACCTCAAAGGTTAAAAAACACAGTTTGAGTATTACCCAGGAGAACACCATGACTAATTCTAGGGCAAGGAGGACCCACCAAACACTAAGACTTATTGTAGGGCAAGGACCCACCAAATACCATGACTTATTGTAAGGCAAGGACCCACCAAACACTAAGACTTATTGTAGGGCAAGGACCCAACACCATGACTGATTGTAGGGCAAGGACCCACCAAACACTACGACTTATTGTAGGGCAAGGACCCACCAAACACCATGAATTATTGTAGGGCAAGGACCCACCAAACACCATGAATTATTGTAGGGCAAGGACCCACCAAACACCATGAATTATTGTAGGGCAAGGACCCACCAAACACCATGACTTATTCTAAAGCCATAAATAGACCTATAGCCCGGACTTGAGAACAAGGATTTAAAGGAGACATATTATGGTGTTTTCCCAACAAGCAAACTTATAAACAAAACAACAAGCACGCCACACAAACTTGTTGGGGCAAGCAAGGATACGGAGCGGGTGAAAAACTCCTTAAAAGTGTGTGTGTGTTTGTGTGTCACTCTGTTCGAGCCTGCTGCACGAGAGATCAATGTTGTCATTAGCTGTTACGTCTTTCTGACCAATCGCAGTTCAAGGCCCACCTGGGCTGTACCACTTTGGGAGGGGCCGCTCAGTTACTCCCCTCTAGACAAAATCGACTTGGTTGCGACGTTGACAGTTTGTTGAGTGAGTGGGAGGTTGCGGCTGCCGGACGGCGCTGCAATGAACTTTTCTAAACGAAATATTGTTATCCCGCAGTAATCAGCCCAACGGGAATTCTCCCGACTCTCCCGATTACCACTCCGCCACCGCGTGCGTGTGTGCGATTAATCGCGAGTTAACTTTGGCATTAATGCGATTAATCGCGATTAAATATTGTAATCGCTTGACAGCACTAGTATTTATCTAATATTATACAACGGGGGACCTAAATCCAGCGATCTGATTGGTTCCCAACTGTTGTATAATGAGCGTATACATAACTGCTATTACGCCCGATCATTTTGTTAAAGTTTGCATATCACTCCGCGCCTGGAAGTAGAAACAGTTACAAAGTAAAACATATGTTGGATGATGGAGTGGGTGTAAATGTTGTTACTCCGGGAGTGAGCAAGGCGATGGAGAGACTAACGAAAGCTTAGGCATACGGCGAGTGAACTGCTCCATAGGATAAATTGCCGGCGAACCTCTCTATCGGAGCCTTCTCTCGGAGGGACGCTAAAGTGTGTTGCATAGCGACCGTCGATGCATAGCGGCAGCCAGGAGGGACTACTTTTTTGTATTTTTTAAGAAAACGGCTACTTTGACTTTCCTGGTTTCTTTTTAAATGTAGTGTGTCTATGACTTTCGTTTCGCCATAACAGTAACCGTTGTATAAAAGCAATAGATCACTTCAGTCAGTGGCATGTGCTCATTATACCACTGTGAAGGGGGTCGCCGGCCCTCCGCTGCGCGTCGGGGCCGGACAACGCCCCTTAACAGTGGTATAATGAGCACATACCACAGCCTGGCGTGATCTATTGCTTAATTATATCTAATATCAAGGCCAGAAGCTATGTGCGCCTCGGATGATATTATGAATCATAAAGACTGCGTCTGACGTCTCTGGCACTTCCACAACAAGTAGAGACTCGTAGTGGGGGATATCTTGGCCATGGTTGAGAGGAATTGGGGGAAAGGAACTTTGGCCTTGACCCTCTGAAGTCCATGAACTGTAACATGGAGGAGAAAGGGATTGTACTCCGGGAGCTGAGCTGCCGGACTTGCCGCCATGCTCCCCGCGCCGGAGCAGCCGGACTGCCGCCGAGACCCACCGGACCTGCCAGCTTCGGCGGCAGTCCTGCAGAGAAAGGGATTGTACTCCCGGACCTTAGCTGCAGGGCTGCTGCCGCCGAGTTCCCCCCACCGGAGCTGCTCGTCCGCTGGTCCACAAAATCTTAGCTATGCTCTGAATGGAGGGGAGTGGGGAAGTGGGAGGTAATATTCAACTGTGCCCCCTTCCTACGTAGGAGGGGGCGCCGAAAGTGACTCGCTCGTTTGGTAACTGTAGGCGGGGTACTTTCAGAAATGCATGTCTCACTCAAAAAAAATCATGCAAACTTTTTTCAAAGTTTGTATCCATGTTGGAGCACCAGAGACCCAAAACAACACCCCAAATCCCAGGAAAAGTGTTGTTTTCATAATATGTCCCCTCTAAGACAATATGATGAAGTGATTGGTCTGACCTGGTATCCTTTGATGCGCTCCATCTCCTTGCTGGCCAGAGGGTTGCTCTTAACAACACATACGAGAGCCTTGACTGCTGCGTACAACCCCTCCACATCGGACGCCATGGCAACCAGGCCCAGAATGGCCGCCGCCCCGCCAATGTACTGCAGGTTGGTGGCCACGGGCTTTGGCATGAAGGCCCGCACTCCTGATAGAACACAAAGATTGGAGAACAAGTTAGAGAATAAAAATGCTGCAGTGAATAGCAAGCAGAATACTTTTGTTAGTAGAGACTAGTCCCTTGGAAGTAGCATATTCTAACAAACTCTACAACAAAGGCCTATCATCTGAGGCCCATCATTCTTGTTCCACCTCATCATTCTCCAGGATGCCAACCTCAACATTCTTAAATTCTCCTTGCCATGCTGCAAGTTGATCTATATACAGAACGTTAAAGAACAAGGAGTTTAGTAGTTTAGAGTTTAGGTTATAAACAGGATGTTTGGGTTACCTAGGTAACCAATCACAGCAGCACCAATGGTGCGGGCGGGGCCGTTGAGGTGGCCAGCGGCATTATGGATCAACTTGACCGGAGTGGCATTCTCATGAGACGACACGGCGAGCTGGAAATTAGGCAGGACAGACAGGAGTCAATAGAGACCAGACAGACCTCCACAACTAGTGACACTTTTAAAACGTTACTGTCACCACCAGATCCATCCCGAGGTCACAGGTATAGGAGGAGACTCACCGAGGTGTGAGTGGAGGTGATCTTTGAACTGACCTGTTTAGCGATGGCTTTGCTGTCCAGTTTGTTGTAGACCTTCCTGATCTTGGCCACGGTGAGAGAGGAGACGGAGACGGCATAGAGGCTGAAGGACACCTTTTCCTCTGGGACCAAAGACACCAGAGAGGGGGGAACACCCTCCGTCTTGGAGTCCCTACCTGGAGACATAGTCAGAGAGCGAGACAATTAGACTGACAGACATAGAGAGTCATAAATACAGACAGAATAACATTCATAGAGAGACGAACAGAGAAAGATAGACGGATAGACAGAGGATAATAAACCAATGACTTGTATTTAAAAACAGAACCTAAAAAATAAATCTGACCCTAAACAACCCAGACCCCAAAAAACCCAAACCCTAAAATTACTCAGACCCTAACAGAACCCAGCCCCTAACAGCAACCAGGCCCTAAAAAACCTAGATCCTATAATAACTAGCAAGCTAGCTAACTAGCGAGCCTAGCAGACCCCTGGTAGACCCCTAGCCTACTCACAGGGGAGGTAGACAGCCTGGAAGCTGCCCACGTAGTTGGGTCCCAGCTCATAGATGGCGGCGACCCCAGGAGCGGGCACCACCTCCTCCAGGAAGTGGCTGGGTCCCAGGCGCCACAGCAGGGAGGACACCAGCCGCTGGGCGGGGGGCGTACCGATGTAGCCGTACACCGTGCTCACCACCGGGGGGTTGGCTGAGCCCGAGCCCCCGGGGACACTATGGACGTAGTGGAGCTGGGGAAACAGCACACTAATTAGAGGGACGTATACACACACCATGAAGGTAGAGAGGGAGACAGAGAGGGAGGGGAGATGGAGGTAGAGAGGGAAACAGAGAGAGGAGGAGAGATGGAGGTGGTGAGGGAGACAAGAGAGAGGGGAACAGAGAGAGGAGGAGATATGGAGGTAGAGGGGGAGATAGAGAAAGGGAGACCGAAAGAGGGAGGGTAGATGGAGGTAGAGAGAGGGAGACAGAGAGAGGTAGACAGAGAGAGAGGTTAGATGGAGGTAGAGAGAGGGAGAAAGAGAGAGCGTGAGCTAGAGTTAAGGCGAGGAAGAGGAACAAAGAGGTAGGGAGGCTGGGATACCTTGACAGTGCTGAGCAGCTGTCCGTCCAGGTAGAGCGAGGCCATGCTGTTCTTTAGCATGCCTTTACTCATCACCACCACCAGGTGATGCCACTGGCCCTCCAGGATCTGGTCCGCACAACGGACCCTCGCACAGCAGGGAAGAAGCTCGTAGAAAGACCCCTCCTCTCTGGACTCATCGGCTACACAGAGACAGAGACAGAGAGAAAGAGAGAGCAGGGGGCGAGAGCAAGGGGAGGGAGTAAGAGACAGAGACGGGGAGAGAGAGACGCCGACCAGGTATAGACTCACACCTGGCGTCTATACCACCATAGCCTTGCCATGGAGAAAGACAGTCACTTTCACAATTCACCAGTAACGATAGATATAAACAGACTACAGAGAGGATGTGATGCCCTAAAGAGGGGACTACATAACAAGTTTAATCACATTTATTTATTGGCCTTCTACACCATTGTTTTTTGAGGTTTTATTGTTTATCACTGGGGTTTTAATGCTATTCATTTGGCCATATTGTCTCACTAACTTTCAGGCCAATTGAGCAATTAGAAATGCAATTTGAGGGCAGGATATCTGTTGTGACTGAAAAAGAAAACCAATAATTGTGAGTGAGAAAAAACACACACACAAAAATACATACGCACACACACACACACACATCTCCACAAAATGAACACACAGCACTCACTCACACCAGACTCACAGTAGGAGTGCAGCAGCTCTTCCTTGGTGGAGACGGATAGCGAGCGGTCGCTAGGCGAAAGGGTGATGGACAGGCAGACGTAGTGCTGCTCTGAGGCCGATGCCCGTCGCACCACTGTCAGCAGACGCAGGGGGTGGAGATGGGGGGCGGAGCTAAAGCGCTCCACACAGAACCAGGTGGAGTAGGTGAGGCCGGACGCTGGGGGGAACACCCTCTCCCCTGAAGGGTGGGGGAGAGAAAGGAAACAGGTGGAGGGGTGCAGAAAAAGAAAGGATATGACACCAATAAAAAACAAGTGGTTCAATAGAACACCAAGAAATATTTCTTGCTATTGTGGAAATGCAATTCATACCAATCCTCCAGTGAAGTATAACATTACCTGCTCCTCGGCCGCTTGGTACCGCCCCCTCACTTAGGGCGGAGTTGGAGGTGGTGTTGGTGGGGGCATTGTGGGGAGCCAGGCTGGGCAGGAACAGACACCTGGAGACCAATAAGAAGAGACCAGAGAGAGATACAACCAATGAGAAAACACCAAGAAGGGCCATGACCAATGAGAATAGAGCAGGATGAGACACAGCCAATGAAACAGACAAGTAAAGCTTTAACCGATATGAACAATAGAGGCATATGTATAAGTTTACCTTGTCGTCAACAACAACGCCAGTGTCAGAGAATTTCAGGGGTTAATATAACCTGACTAACTGATAATTTGATATACGTAAATAACCCATACAGACAAAATGGTTAGTATGAATAATATAATATATATAATAATAATTAATGAATTGTCCATGAAGAGGTTCTGACCCAAAGCCCTCCAGCGACGTGTCAAACTCTACGAAGGCCGGGGTGACGGCTGAACCGTGCAAGCGGATGTCATGGGGCGTCGTCATGGATACCAGGCACTTCACCCGGGTGAGGGGGACGGTGCTGTCCTCGCTGGAGCGGACCAGGCTGCGGCTGATCCGGTACTGACTGCTGTCCTCCCCCGGCGTGGTAAACACGCTGTCGGGCCCGAAGCCCTCCATCGACGTGGTCATGCTGCCTGCGGGGGGCGGGCACAGCAGCAGGGGGCGTTATCTCAGGTGCATTGTCACAGGAATCCATCACTTAACAAAAGGGCTCAGGGAAAGACCGCAAGAGCATTATCACGGGGCTCCATCAGTTATCACAGGACTCAGGGAATGATCAGAAGTGTCATCATAAGGGCATTATCACAGGGCTCAATGCTCTAGTTTTGTTTAGTAGAACAGAGTCTGTGTTAAAGCTCGAGTGCTTTTTAGTAAAGAGCCTGCTTTAATCCTCTAGTTGTGTCTACAAGAACAGAGCCTGCATTAATGCTCTAGTTGTGTTTAGTAGAACAGGGCCTTTACAAATGCTCCAGTTGTGTTTAGTAGAACAGAGCCTGGATTAATGACAAGTTATGTTACTGGAACAAAGCCTGTATTAATGATCTAGTTATGTTACTTACCTTGTGTATGCAAAGTGCTATATAAATAAAGTTGCCTAGCCTTGCCTTGCCTTGCCTTACTTAGAACAGAGCCTGTATTAATGCTCTAGTTGTGTTTAGAAGAACAGAGCCTGTATTAAAGGGGTAGTTCGGAATATAGGGCCTGATTCCCAAGTAAGCCTTGGTGTTCTTTATCATTGGAGACAGTTTTCAACATACTTCATTCAGTCCTTCTAGTTGCAGAGATTGCTCGTGCTAGGCTAGCGCACAGCAACAGGCAATACTAGCCTGCTAATAAAACAGTCTTACCCAATCAACAGTACACCCGAGGCAAATCAACTATAACACCAGAAGGTTGATGTAAATGTCTGTGTTGATAGAATAATAGAATAAGAACAGAGTTGATAGAATAAGAACAGAGCATAAAACCAACCTTGCATTGCATTGCATTTTGAGGGACTTGCTGTGTCTCAGCAGCAGTGTTATATTCCTGGTAGTAGGCTACGGCAGCGGTGGACTGATACCTAGGTTAAATTTCGCTGCTGCTGAGAAAGTAGTCCCTCAAAATGCGATGATTCATGCGATGCAGGGTTTGTTTTAGTTCTAACATTATTATATCAACACAGACATTTACATCTATAGTCTGGCGCAGTGGCGGCTCGCCTATAGAGGGCGCTAGGGCACCTCCCTCCCGCCGACCGGCCATCTTTTCTTTTTAAATATATTTAAATATATATATTTTTTAATAATCTTCTCATTTTGAGAATTAATCTATACAATTGCATTCGAATAATGCATTTACTTTAGAATATCTTTAGAATCCCCCATAATTAAATCTTCCTTCACTTACATGTTCAACGTTCATTTTGGTGAAGTAGATGTCTTCCGTGGGGCGCAGTTCGCTCAGCCCCACATGCCTGAATTATTATTATATTATTGCTAGGCAGAATAGTACATAATTTCGCCAATCAGCGTCGTCGAATTGTATGGCATTGGGGCGCTCAAGATATAACCCCAAGCGCAGTGCACCGTCCACTGCGCGTAACCGCGCATTTGCCATTACCTCAGAGATCAGCAAGATGGCGACTTTGAGTACTGCTACCACTGTTTCCCTGTGAGTTCAGCTAGCCCCAAATTCAGTTAAGTCTTTGCTTATGAATCCCTTCGAAAGAAGAACATTTGCAGAAGAATTGCAAGTAAAGAACTCAGAGCAGAAAAGCCAGAAGTGAACATAACCCAACAAGCAAGAGAAAAGGATAGAGCCTACAAGAGAAGTTTTTCCAGAGTTTTGTTCAGGCTTGGCTAACTAGCTGTGGGTATGCCAATGCAATTTTTTGCTTTCCTTGTATACTTTTTAAAATAAGTGTGTGTGATAGTTCGTGGACACAGACAGGGTTGACAGACCTGAAACATCTGTCAGAACGGATAAAAAAAACAAAAGAGTGCATATGAACAACTGTGTGAAGCTAGCCATGCTAGAGGTAAGCAACTTCTATTTATTCCACTAGGCTATATGTATTTCCCTTGATATGGACACTGGTTGCAGACCCTCACAACCTTCCCCCTACCCTTTCAAGTGTACTATATATAGTTCTCTGCAAACCTATGGTGGGACCAGGCCTTCATTGTGCATATTGTATACATTCCTCTGCAAACCTATTCAGTGTACATACTGTATATATTTCTCTGCCAACATGGTGGCATCAGGCCTTCCGTGTGCATATTGTATATAGTCCTTTGCAAACCTATTCAGTGTACATACTGTATATAGTCCTCTGCAAACCTATGGTGGCATCAGGCCTTCAGTGTGCATATTGTACTGTATGTAGTCCTCTGCAAACCTATGTTGGTATTATGCCTTAAGTGTGTCTTCAACAACCACACACAAAAGTTTGCACATTTACATGAATTTTGTGGAAATCATATTTCATTGTATTGCTCTAAATGCATACTAATGCAGACTGTAGATATATTTATGAGTGATGTTTACCAACACAATGGCTTGGTCGTAACACACTCACCCATTATCTCTATCTCTCTCTCTCTCACTCACACACAGAGAGAGAGAGAATGTAATTCAAAGTTATGTTGATGTATCTGCACTCTTAATGTTGCTGATTTCTACAAGGCAAAAAATTAACTTAAAACTTAGTTCCCTAGCTCCATTCGTCTTTGTAAGTAAATGTTCTTTTTTTGCCTTTACTATTATGTCAGAATGCACCAGAATGCTTTGTTTGTTTGTGAAAATCACAAAAAAATCTTGTGGGGGAGGATGCCCCCAGACCCCCGTACAGGGGTTTGGAATGCAAACGTTCAGCCCCCCCTCAAATATATTCCACCAGCCGCCACTGGTCTGGCGTTATAATTGATTTACCTCGGGTGTACTGTGGAGTGGGTAAGACTGTTTTATTAGCAGGCTAGTATTGCCCGTTGCCGTTCGCCAGCCTAGCACGAGCGAACTCTGCAACTACAAGGACAGAATGAAATGTGTTGAAAACTGTCTCCAATGATAAAGAACACCAAGGCTAACTTGGGAATCATGTCATGTCCAAAATTCAGAACTACCCCTTTAATGCTCTAGTTGTGTTTAGAAGAACAGAGCCTGTATTTATGCTCTAGTTGTGTTTAGTACAGAGCCTGTATTAATACTCTAGTTGTATTTAGAACAGAGCCTGTATTTATGCTCTAGTTGTGTTTAGTACAGAGCCTGTAGTAATGCTCTAGTTGTGTTTAGAAGAACAGAGCATGTATGATGCTCTAGTGGTGTTTAGAAGAACAGAGCCTGCATTATTGCTCTAGTTGTGTTCAGTACAGCGCCTGTATTAATGCTCTAGTTGTGTTTAGATGAACAGAGCCTGTGTTAATGCTCTAGTTGTGTTTAGAAGAACAGAGCCTGTATTAATGCTCTAGCTGTGTTTAGAAGAACAGAGCCTGTATTAATGTTGTAGTGTTTATTTTCCTTTTGTGTGAGTGTCTGTACTGTCTGTATGTATTCCCTTTTGTAAAGCGTTGTTGATTACCAATAAAAAATAAAATAAAAAATGCTCTAGTTGTGTTTAGTAGAACAGAGCCTGTATTAATGCTCTAGTTATGTTTAGAAGAACAGAGCCTGTATTAATGCTCTAGTTATGTTTAGAAGAACAGAGCATGTATTAATGCTCTAGTTGTGTTTGTTTAGTACAGAGCATGCCAGGGTCTTACTTCTCATCTCAGCATCGTAGCTCAGGGAGCTGGGCTTGTGGACGCGGTACTGTTTCAACAGCTTCTTATCCCACGCCCCACAGTTCAGAGGGTTGCCCAGCCGCAAGAACTCCCTGCAGCAGGAGGGGTTAGATAGGAAGAGAGGTTAGAGTTGTGAGAATGTGATTAATGCGTGTGCTTGTGTAATGCATGCATTATTCGTGGTACGTGCGTTTATAGTGTCTATCTGTGTGATGCCTACCTGAGGGCCATGGGCAGCAGGGCCTGGGAGGCCAGCCTCTCGAAGGTCCTCTGGAGGGGAGGGTGCAGGGGGTGGTCCTCGTCCCCCAGCGCGTGGCCACAGCGCTGCAGCAGCCGCTGGTGCAGCCCTGCCTCACACAGCACCTGCTGGTTCCTCTCGCTGTGCACCAGCACCTGCAGCAGGTTGGACACTGCCAGCTGCAGGTCCAGCGCATGCTGTAGAGAGAGGGAGAGGGATTTGGCAAAAAATAAAGCAGACGCATTTTCTACAAGCCAAAGGAGCGATGAATGGGGTTATACGTTATAAAATACCAGAAATCCCTTGTATAAGCCGTATCTTATTACGCATCTTTGCCTATAAGCCAACTACATGTATCGCCCCATGCTGGCGTGAAACCGTAACCAAATTGTTTAAGTGTACGATATTTCTTAGGGTCGTGGAAGGCGCCGCGTTGCACGTCAGCTGAGGGTTGAGAACCGAGTACATCCGTGAGGAACTGGAGATAACGCTGATTTAAACTTTAGTAAAACTTTACTTCTTGCCAGGCTCAGAAAACAAGATGTTCTTTATTTGGCAGGCAATTAATTTAGTCACAAAGGCATTGAATTATGGATCATGAACTGAGGGCACAGGCACATTGTGTAAAACGGACTTCCTTGTTGCTTTAGTCAGTTATTAAGCGATGCCAATGTTTATTTATGTAAAAGGTTGCAAAAAGTTTTTTACTCACAAACCTCTAATGCATATGGGCTTTTCTGTCAGGCTATCTTTTTCTTTCAAATCTTTTTGGTTGCAAAATCGACCTATAAGCCGTACCAGAAAATAAGCCTCTGCGACAGTTTTGGTTTGTAAAATTAGGTTTCACTGATTTATTTAAAATTCTTATGTTAATGTTGCCTACACAAAAGTCTGTGAGGGTTCATATCGCTACGCAGAGACCTGCACACACCCAAGTTTGCACAGCGTGGATGTACAGCAAGATGGGGTGTCCTCACTGAGGTTTTGCATTAGCTAATCGCTGATACATTAAACGGCGAATGAGCATTGCGTAGAGTTGACAGCCTGACAACAGAATGAAAAGAAAACATCCCTGGACGTTTTGCTTTTTCCACCTCTTTTCACTAAAGCCTTGCATCTCACAACTCCAATCCCCCAACCTCTGAGAATAGATACAATATCCATACCTTAGGGAAAACTGGTCGGGGCTACGATCAGATCATCAGAGAAATAGAAACACTATAACAAGTGAACTACTATGAATAAGCAAGGGCCGGCTTAGCGTGTAGCCGTGTACATCACTTTGGATAAAAGCGTCTGCTGTAAATGTATGTAAATGTAATAAGCAAAAACTAAGAGAACCAGAAACAAGGCGCAGGGTGTTGATACAGTTACAATTCTCTGATAAGAAATGATTGCGCTAAATCGGAGAACATTTTTAAATGCTTTAAACTTTAACTGTTGACTATTTTGTTTGTATACATTGAGAACAGGGGTCTCGAACTAGGGTTCCTTCAAGGATTTCCTCAGACAATACAGAGTGTGAAGGCCTGACCTCTGGTTGGCTGTCGGAGCTGACGGAGGGGAGAAGGTCCAGGATGGCCAGCACCGCCCCAGGGTGAATGACCACCACGTCGGAGGAGGGCTGGGGGGGCCCGGCCTGGGGGTTGGCGTGGTACACCTTCAGGTCATTCACTGCCTTCACCTGGGCAGGGGGGCCTGAGGTGCCATAGTACCCATGCCTGGGAGGACACGTTGGAGACATTACTACTAGAGACCAGTCCAGAAGGGACCAGTGGACACCAGTCCAATTTAGAGCAGTTTACTGAAAAACCTTAAAATAACACTTAAATACCACAGAGAACATTCACTTAAAGGAGAAATCCGGTGTAAAATGGATTTGGGATATGTTTGGTATGATAACGAGTTGTAATGTTTGTTTTGGAGCAAAAAAGCGCAGATAGAAGGGATTATTAATTTGGCTGTTTTTAGCCGTTTCTATCAAAACGCTATAAACTTGGAACGATAGGGGCATGTGTTATGGTAAAAACTGAATCGCTATTTTAAAACCACTTAAAAGGTTTGAAGTAGACACTTCTTTGGTAGTATAATAAGGGTTAGGGTAACCCTATTAAGAAGGAAATTCTTTAAAAACAATACCATCAGTAGTTCACCCGTCAACGCCATCTGGTTTACTCGATAAGTAGATTGACGAACACAGACATTGTGACATCCGTCAACAACACGCAAGCTCTGTATTCGCCAATCTACTTATCGAGTCTTAAAAACAAGATGGCATCGACGGGTGAACTACTGATGCCATTGTGTGTATAAAATGTCCTTTTTAATGAACAATCTGTACACTTACAAATTGATCAATGCCTCGTTTTATATTTTAAGACCCTTATTATACTACCAAAGAAGTGTCGGGCTATTTCTAGCCTTTTAAGTGGTTTAAAATAGCGATTTAGATTTTACCATAACCCATGCGCACATCATTCCAAGTTAATAGCGTTTAGGTCGAATCGGCTAAAAAGAATGCGTCTTTACGCGCTGTTTTGCTCCCAAACCAACATTCCAACTCGTTATTCTAATAAACATATCCCAGATCCATTTTACACCGGATTTCTCCTTTAATATACCACGAGAACAGTCACTTAAAATATCACGAAAACAATCAGTTAATATACCACGAGAACAGTCAGTTAAAATACCACGAGAACAGTCAGCTGAAATACCACGAGAACAGTCAGTTAAAATACAACGAGAATAGTCAGTTAAAATAACACGAGAACAGTCAGTTAAAATAACATGAGAACAGTCAGTTAAATAACACGAGAACAGTCAGTTAAAATAACACGAGAACAGTCAGTTAAAATACCAAAGACAACAGTCAGTTCCAATACCACAGAGCAGTCAGTTAAAATAATCAGAGTACTATCGGTCTACAAAAGTTAGTCTTCAACACTCAATTAAGTTTGGTTGAAGATTGCACAAGCCAATAACACCCCTTTACAGTCTAAAGGTAGGAAATCAAGGTTACAGTGGGATAAGAGGAGGTGGAGGAAACAGAGGTGGGAAGAGGAGGTGGATAAGGAGGTGGTTTAATTTAGTTAGGTGACTAACCTTAACACTGTGTTTGTCTTTATTACAATTAGTCAAAAGGACTATTGTTCTTTATATTATATTACATTTTATATAATATAATATACCATTTGATATTTCAAGGTGTTTTTTTAACCTTGAGGTCTTGATTTTTTAAATAGTGATATCTGATTGGTGCTCCTGCTCAAATCCCCGGGCTGGGAAGATAAACAGGCTAGAAAGCCAATAGGAAGAGAGGGTGGCGCTACCTCTTCCTGGTCAGCGCTGGAGTCCCCCAGGGGGAAGGAAGAGACGACTCCTGGCTGAGACAGGGAGGAAGTTGCTCTGTACGACTGCACACACACACACACACACACACACACACACACACACACACACACACACACACACACACACACACACACACACACACACACACACACACACACACACACACACACACACACACACACAGCAAAGCAGGAGGTTAGAAAAGAGAAACACAGATCAAGAAAGAAGAGGTTAATGAGAACGCCAGCCAGCGAGCTAGAGACAGTGAAACATCAAAGATATACAGATAATAACAAGCGCCACTTCATAGCGGAGTGAAAGGGTCCTCGCTAAGCAACAGCTTATAGACGTCATAGTAGACCATGACAGCCAGCATGTCTTTAACCAAAAAGGTCAAGCCGAAATGCTGACACAAACACACACACACGCACGCACACATCTTTTCAGGGTAGGTGTGTCGTAATCTGGTCAAGACTTGACTTGATTGACAACCATCTGTCCCCTGTAGCTATTTCAGCTGCACTACAAAACATACACAAACAACCCCAAAACACACACACCAATCAAAGTTTAAAAAGGGAATGTTTTCTCAGTTTCTGCAGAAGGGTTTTAGTGAAAATCTTAAACAAGCGGAAAATTAACCCATGAGCTGAAATGTGACCAGCACAGTGAAGTCACCTCACAAAGGAGAACACTTTTGCACAACCTCCAAGCTTCCCATATTTGAGTCCCCTGTGTTCCAGAGGGAGAGAGCTGGACCAGCGATAGACACATCATGTGTGTGGTCAACAAAAGCAAAAATCATAGATGCGTAAGTGAGCAACCTGTCGAAGGAATCTGTGGCCATCTTGTACAGGTAGATGAAGAGCTTGCTGCAGTGTTTAAGGGTAGGGCAGACTCCCTCTCCTGCTCCTCCTAGCGGGGGCACGTCCTCCTCAAGGAGTCTTTGGAAGAGCTGGGCGTTGGAGGGGAAGATGGTCGTCGGCCCCAGCTTCTTAGTGTCTGAGAAACAGCCCAGGAGCCTGCAGGGGAACCAGTAGGAGTTAGACTGCATCTGATATCAAGGAGGAGGAGTTAGATCATTTGATGGTATAGGAGGAGGTGGATCATCTGATAATATAGAGGCGGAGGAGGAGTTAGATCATTTGATAGTAAAAAGGAGCAGGAGGAGGTGAAAGAGGAGGCAATTCGATAATTTGATAGTATGGAGGAGGAGGAAAAGGAGGAGGAGTGTGATCATCCGAAAGTATAGAGGAAAGGGAGGAGATGGAGGAGGAGGAGGAGGAGTTGGTACATCTGATAGTATGGAGGAGGAGGAGGAGTTGGTTCATCTGATAGTATGGAGGAGGAGGAGGAGGAGGAGGAGGAGGAGGAGCCAGAGTTCTTACCTGACAGCGTCAGCCAGCTTTTCGTACTGGATCTCCGTGCGGAAGAAGTGTGAGTTTGCAGGTTCATAGCGCATGGCGGCAGTCAGCGTGCAGAAGATGGTGAGCAGCAGCTCAAACACCTGGTTCTGATTGGCCAGCTCCCAGCCCTGTCGCGGTGGCTGGCACAGGGAGCGCTCCATGGCAACCAGCAGTGAGGTCACGTAAACAAAGCCGCCCACTTTACGGAAAACGGTGCGTGTGCGATGGCTCTCCCTCAACACGGTCAACAGGGCCTGAGGAGGAGAGCAGAGAGGAGCCTAAAGGCCTGGAGACGCTCGGTCAACAGCCGCATGTATGCAACAAAAGCAGGTGGGTGTAACATCAACGCCACACGGCTGCAGCAGTGTGCGCAACCTGGCAGCTCCAAGGTAAAGCGAACCCAGCTTACAATCCAATATTATTATAAATTACTATCCAGTTATTTGAAAAAGGAGTGACTTTTTATATTCATTTTACGTGCTGCATGTGATGTGGTGGCATTATGGTAATGTAGTGTGGGGTTTGTAAGTCAGCAAAATTTCCTCAACCATAGCCTTTGGAAAAGGGAAGTTAACATTTAAATGTCCCTCAAAATGGTGAACTAGAGAACTCGCACACTTCCTGTTCTTCTTCGACAGGGCCATAATAGACCTTCAACAGTCTGATGAGGCATTGAATAGAAACGCAGCCGGTTCTAATTAGACAAACCTTCTGGTTGCAACTAACTAAATAAAACAAAATAAAAAAGGTTGAAAGTCAATGTTTTATTTCACATTTGTTTAACTAAAAAGTAAAAATACCAAGTTTATGTGTGCGTGTGTGTGTGCAATGTGCATGTGCGTGTGCGTACCCTCAGGATGTCAGCCTTCAGCTCCATCTCGGTGCAGGGTGCTGAGGTCATGAGCCCAAGCAGGGTTCCCATGTCATCGTCCCCACTGGGAGAAACCACCAGCTGCTGGATGATCAGAAGAGCCTGCTCTCTACACTGGCGGTAACGGATGATGTTGTGGACACAGCGAGCGCCCCCGAACTCTCTGAATAGACCTGGAGATAGAGACCGTTAGAGCTCTAAACTACCTTGAGATAGAGACCGTTAGAGTCCTAAACTACCTGGAGATAGTGACCATTAGATCTTTAAACTACCCGGAGATAGAGACCATTAGAGCTCTGAACTACCTGGAGATAGAGACCATTATAGCTCTGAATTACCTGGAGATGGAGACCGTTAGAGACGTAAACTACCTGGCGATAGAGACCGTTAAAGCTCTAAACTACCTGGAGATAGTGACCATTAGAACTCTAAACTATCTGGAGATAGAGACCGTTAGAGCCCTAAACTACCTGGACCTTGACAAATAGAGACACCTGGGAGATAGAGAAAGTAAAAGAGCCTTAAACTACGGGAGATAGAAACACTTAGAGCCCTATTGACATGGTGATAAGAGACAGTTATAGCCGTAAAATGTATGGTGATAGAAACTAAAGAAAGCAAGGGAGCTCTAAACTACATGGTGATGGAAACTGTTATAGTGCTCTTAAGTAGCTTGAGATGATGGCAGTTAGGGAGTCCTAAACTGCCTGGACATAAAAAAACACGAAAAGCCCCCATTGTAGATAGATAGTAATACAGCGTGAGTGTGAGTGAGTGAGTACCTGCGTTGATATTGGAGCCCTGCAGAAGTACTGTCAGTGTCTCCATCACGAGCCAGGCCAGCTGTTTCTGCTCTTCCACCACTGAACTGTTCCTACTGTCACCTGGAGACACAGAATATTGAAATATATATGATAATTATCAACTACTATAGAATATAACCTAGAAAGGCACCCACACACACCTGTCCCTTTCCCCAAGGAATTCCTACAACTTATACTTGAAGATCAGTATGCACTCCTAGGCCCACAGAGATGTTATCCCTCCAACATGTCCTGGGTCGTCCCCGGGGTAGCCTCACAGAGGGTTGTGTCAGAACACCTGGTTGTTGGGCCTCTGTTCAGGAGGCCTGAACCACCAGGTGTTCCTCAACTTGCTCCACTTCATGCGGAGGAGCAACAGCTTCATCCAGATCAGCAGGTTCCTCCTGCTGTCACGGAGAGTGAACCCGGCCACCTTCCCTGGGGAAAGTCTCTCCCCCCTAGCCTGAGGAGGGCATACCATCTTCTTCCAGCAGAGAACCATGATGTTAGGGGTGGGCCATATGAAAATAATATCAGATCAAGATTTTTTTAGCAGGATCATGATCCACAAACTACTCATGATTATTTTTCCTGTTTTGCAAGTTATTTAACAGTACAACCATAAGAAGAAGTGAGAATGCGCCGCAAAGGAGAAAAGAAAATTAAGTCTCTAACACGTGCTGTAGATGTTTACAACATATTCATGCTTAATCATAAAGTGACGGTGAGCAGGGAGGGAATGGGTCAATCCGCCGTCCAAGTTTAGCAGTGTTACCTGAAGACTGAAACATTGAATGGATGGCGTTAGAGAGAGGCGCAGGGCTAGAGAGAGGCGACAGCTGGTGAGGTTCCAGCAGTTAATTCACCTAGACCCACAGTGCTGTGGTCCACTGAGTCTACCTCCTTGTCCCCGCTTAAGATCACGTTATTGCGTTCATAATGCACTTGAAGGATGTGAGTGTTAACAAATTAGCAGGACACCCTACAGGCAGGGATAACGCAAACCTCTCGCACTGGTGAGAATTATTCTCTCCATGGGTACTTGTATTTTAAGTTTGTTATCAGTCACTACTACATACATTGTCTTCATCAATACAGGTTTTGCCATAACAGGCTGAGTACTGTGCGTAGTCTGGCAGAATGGAGCGGAGACTGGCAAATGCTTGATTTCACAGATGTTTTATATTAATTACTAGTGGTGCAACGGATCACGGATTACCCGTGATCAGTACAGATCAACCCTCACGGTTCGGGACACAAAGTGATCCGCGGATCGGCTGACCATGCAATTTTTTTTTTTTTTTCGAATATTGTCCGTTCACATGATTGGCGCATGTTTAAAGGACAATTCCGGTATTTAGCACATTGAGCCCCCTCTGGATTGTCTAGGATGAAATATAGTGGTTGACACCGAAATGTTGACTATTGGTCCTGTTACGGGTATTTGCCTCATTTTGAATGGCCCCTGCCTGAATCGGTATGGCTAGTTATGGGCATTCCCAAACCTGTCCTAAAACCTTAACAAAACGTTAGTTTTCAGAAATGTGCAATTCCCCGAGTGGTTAGTGGTGTTAGTTGATGTTCCTAATCAAGTATCGTAGCGACAGCGTACAGTTTCTGTTGTGTTTTATTTGGCATTTTGTAAATCCAATTGAAACGGAAACCGGACCGGAACCGGAAAGGGGCTGTTTATGTTTGGTTGTAGTCTTTTCGCTCGGTTCTCCGTATCAATAGCAGGGCTAGAACCGAGCGAAAAGACTACAACCAGCCCCCCTTTCCTTTTCCGGTCAACGAGCAATGAGTCTTCCAACAGAAATCAATGGATCTACAAAATGCCAAATAAAACACGACAGAAACTGTATTTCGCTACGATACTCCTCGTACGATACTACGAGGATGTCTGCATTGCCTGGGGAGAGACTATGCAGACATCCTGCATTTAAAGTTGTAAATCCAGGTCTGCTGTGCTTCCTTTGGACACAGGTTTTTTATTTTATTTACTATCCATGTTAAAAAAGAAGGAATAATGCCTCAGATTGCTTTATTTTGTTTTAAAATGTTTTAAGATTTAAATTATACATTGGATGGACATCTTTAGTTAAGTTTTTATTTTATGTATATATTTTATATACAGCAATTTATTTACTATGCTTAAATTGTTCACTTTATTTTGTTTTACACATTTGAAGATTTTATTTAAAGTCACATTTGTCTTGTTATCTTTTTTGTTGTTGATCCGAAAATGATCCGACCCGTGACTCAAAAACCGTGACATGATCCGAACCGTGACTTTTGTGATCAATTGCACCCCTATTAATAACGGTGCCTCGCATAGTGGGAAACATTGATTTCAAATGATGACTAATATATATATATATATATATATATATATATATATATATATATATATATATATATATATATATATATATCCGTGGAATGTAACACACTAGCTGAAATAATGGGTTCACTTAAACTTTAATATCAATATATACTGTATATATATATATATATATACAGTATATATTGATATTAAAGTTTAAGTGAACCCATTATTTCAGCTAGTGTGTTACATTCCACGGTAACTTTGTGATACACTTTTAGTTCCGTCGTTGTCTATGAGCGTTATAATAAGCGATGTTATACATGAAATGTGCCACACCATGGAGTTATTCTAGAAGTATCCGAGAAGCTTAATACTCACTCGGATGCGGATATCAAAAATAATCCGCTGCTCAGACAGAGCTTCAGGGTCCACACACGTCATTGCGTTACACTATGGGTGGCCCTTATTGAAGGTTATAACCCTTATTGAAGGTAATAATCCACTTTATTGAAGAAAGTATGATTCAAGAACTATCTAAGAAAACAACTTTGGATCCTTGTTTGAGCCATCGCACTTAGCTGATAGAATGTGCACGATGATAACAATCTTTGTAAAGACAGATCATCATAGCGCATACCCCTGCATGACTCTCATGTAAGCCATCAAAGCCAAACAGACAACATCATCTGCCAATAACAGAGGCCACCTTCAACTCATCCGATGTTCATCCACTCAACTTCTAATCATCCACTAATAGAGTGTCACCTACCATGCTCGTTGTTCTGCGGGTTTTGTTGCGTCGCTGTGTTCTGCTGTACCGCAGGGTCCTTGAGCAAAGCGGTGTACTTGTGCAGAAGGTTGACCAGCACCTCCAGAAGGCCCACCTCTCGCAGGACATCGCTGAAGACGGCGTCGTGGCGTGCCAGCTTCAGTAGCATGCGGACAGCGGTGCTACTGCACGCGTGCGAGGTGCTGGACTTGAGCAGCACACTGACACTGAAGAGCTCCTTACAGGGGACGTAGTTCAGGTTGAAGACCACAAACTCCAGGAGCTCAAAGTACTTGACCTGGGCTTCGGGGAGCTTGGCCACTCGCTCTGCGAACTGCGACAGCGTGTGCTGCGCCTCCAGGATGAAGTAGTTGGCAGGCTCGGCGGCGTAGATGTTAGCGATGGCGTCGAGCACCATGCGAGCCAGCCTGCTGGTCTTGGCACGCAGGAAGGCGTTCTGCAGAACGGAGAACGCCTGCAAGTTCCTCACCGTGTTACCTAGACAACCATGAGGCAGAACAGAAACAATGTTACCTGTACAGGAGAATCAAACCACAGACATTTTCTGTTTCTGTGTCTGTTGACTCTATGAGGCAAAAGGAAGAAGTGAAATAAGTATTCACCTTGCCATCATCAAACCGTCAACCATTTTTTTTATAACACTAGAATAGTATGTTGTGGCTCTGTGAGTAAGAAGGGATGATCAGACGTTACCTTTCCCAGAAGGCAATGGGAGGACAAAGCCGGGCAGGAGGAAGGGAGCTCCAGTGGTCAATCCGGCGGGCTTGAGTTCTGTTACTCCATATGTGGTCAGACAGGTGACCAGGTTGACGAGGTCTTTCAGTGCATCCTTTGATTCATCCTCTTTGGCCTGCTCCAGTCTGAGAAACAAGGCTCAAGGTTACTAGTAAGTTTGGTTGCAAGGAAAACACATCTTTGATCTTCTGTGTCTTGGCATTTTATTTCAGCTGGATTCTTTGCTGATCTTCTCCTTCATTTTAATGAGTTGACACTTATTTTTACGTTTCAGTTACGTTTTACGTCCCTGGACAGGCAGTCTAATCAGGACAGGTTCGTACCTGAGCATGAGGTCACAGAGGAAGGCGTAGCCCTGGCACATTCGAAAATCATCCAGAAGGGTCTGGGAAAGGTGGCTAGAGTCTTTCAGGAAGCAGGAAAGGCCTGCAAACATCTCTACAATCTCCAGGGGGGAAAGGTCGTCTGACTGTTGCATGTTCTGGACACAGGTGGAAAGACATTCCTTCTCTGCAGGTACAGAGGAGGGGAGATCTAGGTTAATTTACAATAGATTAAGATAAACTTTATTAATCCAACAATAGGGAAATCCACTTGTTACAGCAGCTCAATAGTACAAAGTAGAGGTGATTTATTACAAATAAAAGTTAAAAAATAAAATAGATAGCACAACAAAACGAATTCAACACAGGAGCCAGACATGGAGCAACACCAGGTATAAGGAGAGTAGCTAAGTCAAGGGAAGTAGCAGGTTTATCAATCCATAATGCTTTTACTTTTGAAGGTTTACTAAAAACACTTTCGAAGGCTGTAAATAAACTGAATTGATGCACTGACCGTGGATGTACTTGACCACGTTGACGCTGAGGCCGTGGCGTGAGATGGTGGCCAGCACCTCCCCAGCACTCCTCCTCCAGGGGAGGTTGTGAGGAGGACACCAGGAGGTGATGGCGCTGAAGAGGAGCTGGAGGTCGTCCTTCTGGGCCAGCTCCTCCGCCGGAGACACAAAGCTACACAGCTTCACCAGGATCTGAGCACAGTCACAACATATAGGAATATAGAGGGGTGCTTCAACAGGAGGCCTCACGCTAATGGAGTAGATGTAATGTATACTTTGAATAACATAATGTGTTCTGTAATAATGTAGAGATAGGTAGAGTTGTGTTACCTGAACAAACACTTTATTCAAGAGGACTTCTTATGTCATTTAATAATGTAGTCATACATGATGCATTGTAATAATGTAATAATATAATAATGTACTGTTGGTGAGCGTGGGAGAGAGGGTGAACAAATGCCTTCTGTAGTAGGGCTTAAGAGTACTGCAATAATGTATTATGCTTTTTAATATTGAATAATATCATGTATTGGAATACAGGTGAGTTACCTGGACAAATACTTTCAGTAGGAAGGCTTAAGTGTGTGAATTATGCATTATTGTTCATTCATAATTCAATATGCATTAACACCTTTTTGGTGTTACAAAACTGTTTTGCCAGAAAATAAATAAAATGATCAATGCGCCCAGGCCCCTTGCTATGATTCATGCTTAATTTTTCTAAACAAACTGGAGGATGATGTTTGCAGTTGGTCACAAGTTATTTTATTTGCTTTTAGTTTTCTTGGTTATTTAAAAAAACTTCCTGTAAATATTTTTTTCTGAGATTGTTTTTTTGACTACTCACTTTCCCCTTGTGTGCTATAGATTTTATCAAATTGTACAGTTTTTTTTAAAGTGACACATAAAAGCCTGTTAGTGATGTTCAGACCTACTATATGAAGCAGTACCAATAATAACAACAACTTGGTCGCTTCCATTCGATTTTTTTACATGAACCCCCCATCCCATACCCAGCCCACACAGCAAAGCACATTACTTGTGCATTTTTGCCATTTCCTGGACCAGTGCTTTCTTCCTATTTTGAGCATCTATGTGCCTCACTTTGGCTTTCCTGTCCTCCTACACTGCAGTTTTCCTGCTACACCTTATCACCTACATGATTACTTGTATAAAACAGGCTGCTTACAGTAATTCTCCATGCTGCCTGAAAGTGGAGCTAGCAGCAAACGAGACGGCACAAGATGGTCTATCAGCAGCAGCCGTCACAGGGCAAAGTCATGACACACCCTACTTTGCCTCTCAGTGACTTGGACTCGTGATAACCTCGATGAGACGGAGACGGAGACGGAGACGGAGACCCCCCCCCCCCCCTTTTGGCAGTTCTACACAATTCACATGGATGCCCGATTTGAGTTAAAACAGCCAATTTCACAGAAGGCTGACGAGTTTCCCCCCTGATAATGTGTTGTAAGAGAGGTGAGTTACCTGAACAAACACTTTCTGCAGCAGGGCGCGGCGGTCGGCCAGAGGCAGCTCCGGGTTGCCGGAGTTCTTGTCCTGTTGGGGAGGGGCTGGAGGAGGGGGAGGGGCGGGGCCCCCCGGTGGGTCGGCCATATTTGGAAGGTCGAAGAACAGGTAGAGACACTTGACCAGTGTGGAGGGCACCGACATGGTCGTCATGCAGTCCACTGTTTTCTGGAGGTCACAATTCAGGTTCTTATTATTAATATTATATTATAAATTATTCATTAATTATTAATCATTCATAGGATTTAGGTTATGTTCAAATTGTATATTAGGATAATATAGAGTTAATGGAATATTTCATATAATCTACATGACAATGTTAGTGTATTTTTTTTCATGTTTTATTAATAATATTATATATAGTGCCCTTTCTTTGGTGTTACAAAGTGTGTAGCGATAACGTGATAATGGTTGTGTGCGATAACGTTTGTGAGTGAGTGAGAGAGAGGTAGGGTCCTCACCTGTCCAGAAGAAGCCAGTAGGTTGATTGTAGAGAGCAGCATCCATCCCCTGCTTGTCTCCTCACTCTGGTTCACCTCCAGGAACTGGACGATAGCTCTGCTGGCTGCCTCTGCAAGACCAAGCACAAACACAGATGAATACATATGCAAACACATTTGTGTTGCACGATATTGGTAGAAAATGAGATTGTAATACTTTTGTTCTTTGAATATATAATGCAATATGAATTTTATAAGAGGTGATTAAGGTGCCTAGTGCTACCTTTCGGACCACATTTGATTTACTCACTTGGTTTTCCGAAAAACCCGGAGATATCACATTAGAGAATGTTAAATATTATTTAACATTAAAACAAAGTGTGTTTATTATGAAGAAAGAAGAAAAGGATGCCGCATTTGCAGGCTTGGACAGGCTAGGACTTAGTCATCCTGCATCCCGTATTTTTGATGTCGGTGGAGTTGATAATTTGCTGCTCTCCCAACGAGGATGACAAAGCTATTGCGGCTACGCTAGTGTTGAGTCTTTTTGTGGTAACACACACACACACACACACACACACACACACACACACACACACACACACACACACACACACACACACACACACACACACACACACACACACACACACACAAACAAACACACACACACACAGCAAGGTGAGTTAGTTACCTGTGGACTTGTTGGAGGCCCTGCGCCTGATCTCCGTCACCATAAGTCTGGAAACCTGGGTGGTGAACTGAAGCACGTCTGAGAACTTCTCTGTCATGGTGCTCGGTGGAGCATTACCAAACACCTACAATACACACAGGCTTAATATCAAATACACCTGTTTGACAACTTAAATATATAGTATCATTGTAATGTGTATATAGTTATACATTTCTTCATAAATCGGTGTCCTGTACTTGCTCCTACACCTGCTTTTTTTGTCTTGGATTAATAAACCATACCATCTATTGTCTAAACATGATACCATAGCAATCTTCCCTGCAGTTGTCACTAGTAGTACAGTAGATCATACAGAGCTACAGTAGAGACGGAGCTGGTGGTTGGGGGCGTGGCCTACCCTGTTGAAGACAGGAAGCATCATGTAGAGCTTCTCCTCCTGCTCCTTCTGGGTCATGTGACGCGGGGGATGGCAGAGCTCGGAGAAGAGGCGTCGCAGGTGCATGAGCCCCAGCGCGTTGTCCTGCGGGCTGCATTCCTCCTGCCTGGGCCTCCCCATGATCCTCTTCACCATGTTCATCCTGGGGGCTGTCGTCAGGCCGGAGCCAGCCCTGGGAGGGGAAGACAGAGATACACACAGACAGAGACACACAAACACACACACACACAGAGACACACAGACAGAGACACACAAACACACACACAGAAAGAGAGACACACACACACAGAAAGAGAGACACACACACAAACACACAAACACAGACACACAAACAGACAGAGACACACAAACACACACAGAGACACAAACAGACAGAGACACACAAACACACACAGACAGAGACACACACACACAGACAGAGACACACAAACAGACAGACACACAGACAGAGACACACAAACAGAGAGAGAGAGACACACAGAGACAGACACAGACAGACACACAAAATCCCAGACAGAGACACACAAACACAGACACACACAAAAACACAGACAGACACACAAACACACAGACAGAGAGACAACCACATTACATAGGGATTGTTGAAGGCATTTCTTCACATTACTATATAATTCACTTTAAAGATTCATCATCTTTAGTCTATAATGTCCTCCTATGTCCGACTATTGTTGAGTCACGTGTCTCGACTCCTGCATGCCATCACAACCACCGAGGGACATAATAACATCTCAGCGATATCACGCCAAACCAGTGACATCGTGCCGTCCCAGTGACATCACATCCTCCCAGCAGGATCAGATGGTGTATCCCCAGTCCCCACTGCTACTTGGCAATCAGTGTAAGGGTGGCAGGGTGGCATCCACCTCTTTCTCCCTCTCTCTTGTTCTCTTTCCATCTCTACAGACAGAACCGTTATTGACTCATCCTTTTCCTTCTGGCGCAAATACAAATGTTTATTTAAAGACACACACACACACACACACACACACACACACACACACACACACACACACACACACACACACACACACACACACACACACACACACACACACACACACACACACACAGTGTACTTGTTTGGGTGTGTCCTAGTTTATGTTGACTAAACTATTGTACTATTATTATTACACATGCACGCCTACTGTAAAAGATAAGAGGTAATCATCAAAATGGAGGTCTGTTGTCCATGTGTTGATATGAAACACATTAACCTGGAGTGCAGAGCCAAGCTAGAAGAGACAAAGCTAGAAGGAGGAGGAGACAATGTAGACATCTCAAAACAGAAGCAGTTGATGGGTGATTTCAAAAGATCTACGTCCGCAGTGAGTTGTGGGTAGTAGTTGATAGAGTCGAGTTAAAGACAGTCAGACAATGAGACACCACAGAGCTGAACTGTGAGGTAACACCATTAATGTAGTGTGTTCATACATCAGAATGCTTCATGGGGATCTTTGTTTCTTTCTTTTTTGTTTGGTGATTCTACGTCATTTTGCACAATGACTGGAGAGTTAGTCATGTTATTTTGCCACGTCTCACATGAGAAATGCTGTGTCAGTTTTAAACACAACACAGTCACTCCATAATGAAAAATACTTGTGGAGTTAAACAAAGCTAAAGCAGTAGAGGAGTTAAACAAGGATAAATCTAGAGGAGTTTAACAATGCTAAAGCTAGAGGGGTTGAAAAAGGCTTAATCTAGAGTAGTTAAACAAGGCAAAATCTAGAGAAGTTAAAGGTTGGGTATGGGATTTGCGAAACGCCAGCAGATTTTGAAAATACACAACTCAAATGGTCCTACCCCCTCTCCTTCAATGCTGACTGACTCCACCCATTCCAAGTACATGGACGCGCATCATGCACGAGCGCGAACACAGATGCGCGAGAGCGAGCCATTAGCTAGCTCCAGTAGCTACCGCAGGATAACTACAAACAGGAGCTTGCTCTGTGTCACGAGCAAAAAAAAGTAATTTTGAAAAAATGGCCAAAAAAGCGAATTCCATACCCAACCTTTAAACTAGGCAAAATCTAGAGGAGTTAAACAAGGCTAAATCAGGAGGAGTTAAACAAGGCAAAATCTAGAGGGGTTAAACATGGTTAAATCTAGAGGAGTTAAACAAGGCTAAATTTGGAGGAGTTGACCAAGGCTAAATCTGGAAGAGTTAAACAAGGCTAAAGCTAGAATAATTAAACAAGGCTAAATCCAGAAGAGTTAAACAAGGCTAAAGCTAGAGGAGTTAAACAAGGCTCAGGGGGAAGATTGAATTCTGCTGGTAGCGGAAAGGGAATTCAAGCGACCACTTATTGGCCCACCACGGCTCAGTTCGAAGCATTCCCTTTAGCTGAATGCCACCTTCTATTAGTCCCTGGGATCAGTAGCAACGGGAAGGGGGTGCCAAATCCTAGGAGAGGGAGACGGTATGCCGGAAAGCCGGAGTCTTCAAACAACTTGGTGCCACTGGTAGTTGGAGACCCGGCTGTGATGTAACCATCAGACATGTTCTCAGAGCAGGGGGAGATGGGGAAGTCCACCCAGAGAACCGCAGTGCCAGCACAAAGACAAACAAGAAGCACTCAGACTGGAAAAGATACTGTGAGCTTTAGCGTTTGCACATTCAGTGCTTTTGCTTGGATAAGTGTTCTGTAGTTCTGTTTAATGTTGACAGACACATTATGGTCTTATAATAGTGTTATAGTGTTTTACATTTCAAAGCCCAAAACGGAACAATATCAAGGGAAAATTGTTTTAAATTCAACAGTAAGCATGTGCCCTCTGATTTCCTTTTCATATTAAGGATACATATAGCTTTTAAGTTTTGCTTCAATCATAAGGAAGATATTTCATCCCAACGATATAGAAAGAAATCACAGTCAGTCGTTAAGGAACTTAAACTCAAAACCAGTATTAGCTAGAACCTGTGAAAAGGGAAGAGACACTGTCCACCTATTCCACAGAGACAAGCGCATGCAGTCAACAAGAGAGTGATGTTAATGAGCTAATATTGGCATATAAAAGGCATACCAATCCAACAGCTCATATTGACTGTGACTAAAATAAAGACAAACAGGGTCGTACATCAATAGAGACATGACATCCCACGTTATAAATCCGTCCTGGTTGAGTTTCCAAGACATAAAAAAAGCTAGTTACCCTGGAGACACCGAGGCCTACCTGTTCTGCATGCGTTCAGCAAGCATCTCAAACAATCAGCAAGGCAACAGAGAGATTGTATTGTCTGCTTAGCGATGGAGAACCCTGACCTAAAGGAGCTTTGTCCAGAAGTCAGCCGGCCTGAGGCTGGCCGGTACCCCCGTCTCCAGTCTGGGGGGGGGGGGGGGGGGGGGTGGACTGTACCATTGGTGGTTGAATACAGGGGAGGCCAGGTCTGGGCAATGGATCAATAATCATCATATGATATGGTTAAATATTGGCATAAATTTCAACCTTTGATTTTCTGTGTCTGGTTTTCAAAATGCCGTTGCAACATGCGATTCAATTTCATTTGATTCAAAGATGTGAAGAACTTAGGCAGATAACCGGGCAATTGTTTCTAAAAAAAAATGGTCATATACCCTTAGATACCTACCTAGTATACTGTACACTTATATCAACTATTGTACGACTAATCTATACCACTAGACACCTAATCTCCTATACCTAGCCTTATTTAGCATTAAATACCTTGTCTACGGCACCATTAGACACCTTGTTGGTACCATTAGACAACTTGTCTATTATATCACTAGGTACATAATCTACAATACACTACACACCTAGGTAACTATAGCAGTAGCTACCTATAGCACCATTAGACACCTAGTCTATTATAACAATAGATACCTAGACTCTCTCGAGCAAAAAAAAAGTACTTAGTTGTATAGCATCTTATCCTAGCTAGCTTTGTTGTATACAGGGAATGGGTTAACCTAGCGATTGTTAGTGCTTTGAACTTGGTTCTAAGAACCTCCTTACTGTACCTACAGTGACATATTGTTTGTCCTTCTTCTGACAAATATACTTATTGTAAGTCGCTTTGGATAAAAGCGTCTGCTATATGCCAGAAATGTAAATGTAGTGTCCCCTCTACCACAAGATACCTAGTCAACTATATTACCACCATATACCTAGGCTACTATGCCACTAGATACCTAGTCTACTATATTACCAAGATATACCTAGTCTACTGTACCCAAAGATATCTAGTCTACTATACCACCTATTCTACCTATTCTAGTATACGTCTCTACACGATATACATTTACATTTGGGGCATAAAGCAGACGCTTTTATATAGCAACTTAACGACGAACCTACCATACAACTAGATTTTTTGTGCACTTTAACACTAGATACCTACCATACCTAGGATACTTACAACTAATTAGTGAGTCTAGTCTATACCACTAGATACCTATGCTATACCACATAAGTAGACAACTATACCACTAGTAGAGACCTAGCATATTGTACACTTAGATATCTAATCTACTATAGTACGACTAGACACCTAGTCTATGCCTCTAGACATCTAGTCTACTATACCACTAGTATAATACATCTCTTATACCACTAGATACATAGTCTACTTTAGCACTACCAAGTGTATTTTCCCACTAGAACAAATAATACAACTAGATTCCTTGTGTACTATAACACTAGATATCTATAATACAACTGGACACCTACTCTACCAATATATACTGTACCTACCATATCTATGCATCTAGTGGCAGTCAGTTTACCTTAGATCTGGCAGAAATTGCCAGAGGTGAGAGTTTTACGCATGACTGCTGTGTGCCATCTCTTCAGGTCCACAGGCTAACAGTAGGCTAACAGCAGAGTAACCGCAGCTAGGCTAGATGAAAAGGAAGGTAGCCACAGCACTAGCTGCAACGCTAGCTAGGTACAAGCTTATCGATACAGACAGCCACATAATATATATATAGTCTGCCAATGTACGCTTCCAAATATTGCATTCAAACGCTGTAAAGTGATCACTGATTCATAGCATCAGAGGTATTCATTATAATATTATTGCAGGCTAACAGCAGCGGCTACGTGGCTAGATTATGAGACATCGCTAGCTAGGTATACACAATATAGACAAATACTCGAATAAATACTCACTGGTGGGTATATATTATCATAGTAGTATTTTAGTATACGATCCTACCGCATAAAAAGGCCAATGACTCAAATTAAATGCTAACAAATATACATATTTATAGACAACATCATGAGAGTATGATGATTTTACAAAAATAGTCTAATACTCTTGGAAATACTGATGATAAATATTCTGTATTAGAGTCTGAGTTCACCGATATGCCAGTCAAACGACACTAAATACTGAGGGGTACGTAGATGATCATAACAGTGTTGGACTAACGTTACGATTCTACAGCCAGATGCAGCAGTCAGACACTGAGGAACATGAACCGATATGGTATTACAATAACCATATTCCAGTATATTCTTACCAATAAAGACCAACGATAGGTGTTAATCCCCGAGTGTGTCCTTAATGTCGTCGTTGTCTTCTCCTTTATCCATAAGTCACTAATGTGTTCCTCCTCCGTGTTTTGCCGGTGGCCATCTTAACCATCAGCATCCCAACAAGCAGACTGGTCCCGTGTTGACGCTCCCAGCATCCTCCCATCGTCACATTTCATACTGTTTATGTTTCATAGTTTAGTTCAATGTGCAATATCCCAGCCCTTTAAATACTTTATAGATATAGTTAAAATATTTGTCATAATATGGATATTTTATGATATTTTATATTATGTCCGTTTGTGTGTGTGTGTGTGTGTGTGTGTGTGTGTGTGTGTGTGTGTGTGTGTGTGTGTGTGTGTGTGTGTGTGTGTGTGTGTGTGTGTGTGTGCGTGGGTGCGTGCGTGCGTGCGTGCGTGCGTGCGCGTGAGTGAGTGCATTTGTTGCTATATCTCGTTTGTTCCTGACTGCATTTTGGTGTTCATAGTAATATTTCTAACTTCAGACAGACAGACAGAGCAGTTCAACAATATATTCCCCTCTGGTTTATTACAGTGTGCAACCCTGCGGATCACTTTTTTTTTCAGGAGAGATTGAAATAAACCGATCAATATACCTCACATATATATATATAGGCTACATACATATATATATACACTGCATTGGTCATTTTGAGAATGTGCTATTTCTGTTGCATATTTATTCCACATTGGATATGAAGATTATCGATATCTATCTACAAAAATAGCTTGATAGTGTTGATATATTTATTGCCTCATCCAAACAAGGAAATCTATGTATCTATATCTATTTATGTATCTATCAACCTCTCCGTCTGTCTGTCTGTCTGTCTGTCTGTCTGTCTGTCTGTCTGTCTGTCTGTCTGTCTGTCTGTCTGCCTGTCTGCCTGCCTTTCTGTCTGTCTGCCTGTCTGTCTGCCTGCCTGTCTGCCTGCCTGTCTGTCTGTCTGTCTGTCTGTCTGTCTGTCTGTCTATCTATCTATCTATCTATCTATCTATCTATCTATCTATCTATTCATATATTTAACTAACGTTAACTATCTAGAAACGAAAACTGAAGTGAGGGGGAAATGACTATACAACTGTAATATCAAATGTCAAACACCAGAGGGCAGCAGTTATGTTATGTTTTAATCATAAACAAGGCAATACACACACTGAACTAGAAGGATATGCATAGTTAGTTAATTGTGTTTACTGTACTGTATTTAACCACAGTGTCCTGGCCTAGACAAGCATCAGCAGTCAACAACAACATGTTTCAACATTTAATTTTGCACAGTAAATAATAATTTATAAGTTTGTAAATCCATGTAACCACAGAGTACCAGGGAGTTTCAGGATGAAAAATCATGGACAGGGCAGAAAGGCTACCTCCCGTTGCTTCACAATTTATTTAAAGACATTCATTGACACTTTGGCCCAATAGCTTAAGTTCAGACTGCTCCTGGTGGAAGGGGCAATAAAGCGAAATGCCTTTTTTAACGCCAAGAATGGCCTAGCCATATTCCAGTGGATGAGTATAAAGTGCAGCGGCACCTTAGAGCCGTTTGATTGGTGATAAAACTTAGTGCACTGTGATAAACAGTTTCAATTGACTCGAGATATTTAAAAGACACATCAACGCAATCTTAAATTTGCATGAAGGTTGCCGTCACAAGTGTTTTCCTTGCCACAAAGAAAAAAATATTGATTTACCTTATAATGCTAGCCTCATCACAAGCAATTCAATGTGCTAGAAAATAATGTGGTGCTGATCTTCTTGAACAGAAAGCTGAATGAACTCAGCAGCTGAGTTCATTGCTGAGTCACTGATTACTGTGCCTTCATAATCTCTCCCAAATCCCGAAGATTTGGGAATCAGCATTTTTTCTTTACAGTTTTTGCCCGTTGCTTGAACACGTTTTGCAAAACTTGGGTCATTGTGTCAAAACTCAACACACAAGCAAATAAGACACAACACTGGGAAATATACCATTCCCATCTATGTCAAGGGTTCAAGCAATTGGCAAAAACTGTAATACTGTACATTACAGTACAGTTTTTATAGTGCAATAAATTCAGTTTAAGATAAAAAAGATAAACCAAAAATACACTACTGTACTGTAAACACAGAAAAATACAGCAATTGTGCTTGGGTGGGCTTATGGATCCTCGCCTTGTGTGCCGAATCCATCCATGGATTGACCTTACCTCGATGTTTCCCCAGGCCTGTGCCATTGCCTGCAGAAGAGGCATGTGAGCATGTGGTTGGGGGTCATATACTGTCATACATGCCATTTCCAAGCCGAAAAAAAAGTCTTCGATAGGGTTTAGAAATGGTGAGTAAGGGGGCAAGTATACGACTCAAAATTGTTTATGGTTGGTGAACCAGTTCCAGACAAAAACAGCTGATGGAAACAAACATTATCCCAGACAACAACAACAAGCCTAGGCTGCTCTGATCTGTCCTGTTCAGCTGCATCATGAAGTGCATCTAAAAATGTGATGATATGTTGGGTATTGTAGGGACCTCTTTTTGCATGATGGTGCAGTTACCTATGGCGGCACACAATGAGATAGCCCCGGGACTTGCACAATTGCCCTTTGGCCTTTTTTTACCTGGCTGATTGGTATTCAGTTTTGTAAGTAAGTGTTTTCATGTGGGTCAATTGCCCAATGTGTTTTGTATTTTGAATAGATGTTTTTTCCAAATGGTACCTGAGATTTCATTTTTTAACTATAGTGTCTAATGTATGCAATAGTGTGTCGTTTGCAGGAGCAAGAGTGTTGCAGAAAGGTGCAAGTGTGTTGCAGAATTGCAACTAAAGTGCAAAGCAGCGCTTTTGTTTAATGTATGTGTGGTTATATATGTTTAAGGTATACTAACAAAAAAAGTTGTGTTACTTTGGTTTAAGCATGTGCTATAGTGCTCAAGCAATTGAAAAAGTCTGTAACTTCCATCGGACCGGACCAGTTCCGGTCCGGAACTGGTTCACCAACCAGAAACAATTTGAAGTTGTAAACTTTCTAAACCCTATCAAATATTTTTTTCCGTTGTCAAGATTTTGACAAAGGATTGTTAAGTTCGATAGCAGAGTTTCAATTTGACATAGATGGGAATGGTATATTTCCCAGTGTTGTGTCTTATTTGCTTGTGTGTTGAGTTTTGACACAATGACCCAAGTTTTGCAAAACGTGTTCAAGCAACGGGCAAAAACTGTAAAGAAAAAATGCTGATTCCCAAATCTTCGGGATTTGGGAGAGATTATGAAGGCACAGCTGCTGCTGAGTTCATTCAGCTTTCTGTTCAAGAAGATCAGCACCACATTATTTTCTAGTACATGGTTCTCAATTGCATCATAAACATCCTGAAGTGAGAGTCAACTACTGAATGGTTCCTCCAGGATAAAGAGAGAATTGATGAAATGAAACCAAGAGCCGTACAAAGTGCTCTTTAAAACAATCCAGTTAGGTACACACCTTAGAAATACATCCATTTAGTACACATAAACTGGTACACACCCAGACAAATACACCTGTTTAGTCAGTTTGTTTGTTTGTGTGTGTGTGTGTGTGTGTGTGTGTGTGTGTGTGTGTGTGTGTGTGTGTGTGTGTGTGTGTGTGTGTGTGGGGGGGGGGGGTCTGCATGTGTGTTTGTCCATGTGTGTTTGAGTGTGTGTGTGTGTATGTGCGTCTGTCTGTCTGTCTGTATGTAGTGCTTCCGTGTGTGTGTGTGTGTGTGTGTGTGTGTGTGTGTGTGTGTGTGTGTGTGTGTGTGTGTGTGTGTGTGTGTGTGTGTGTGTGTGTGTGTGTGTGTGTGTGTGTGTGTGTGTGTGTGTGTGTGTGGGAGTATGTTTGTTTCGGTTCCTACAACAGGTTTTTTTTTATCATCTGACAGGAGTCAGATGATTGCCCAATACCCAACAGATCACACTTCACATTAGGAATCGACGTCGCTCTCTTTCTACACAGTGTGAATAGATGTTTTCAGACAATTAACTATTTCAACTGCTGGTGTTGGAGACCCTTGAACCATTGTTCCATTGGTTAAGAGGGACTCTGGCAGGCTGTAAGTGATGGAGTGGCTATAACTATGACATGCTTTAAGTACTGGGCTTTTCCCTGGTTTAGATAAGAGTGATAAGATAAGATTCATGGCCATAATCACAAAAGGGAAATTCCAGTGTTACAGCAGAAATGAAAGTCAAAGCAAAACAAAAAGCCCTGCATTTACCAAGGCAGTGTGGTGTGATGATGATGGGAAGGCCTTCAGTTATGAATGTAAATGTGATTCAATCAAAAGATACCATTTATTTATTATTTAAATACAATGAGGGAGTGCATGAAGGTTGGGTTTACAGGAAAAGCAAAGTTTCTACTTCTTCTCAGAAAGTGTCCCAGAAAGTGAAACTAAGTGCATTGAGCAGGAGGTGTGGCAGTCTTAGGGAGTGGCAAAGGTGCATAAATACAGCCTCTAGCTATTGACTCCAACATACCTAAAGACTAAACTGAAGACTTCTACAGCACCATGGCAACCAGACTCCTAATGCTTCTTTCTCTGGCTCTCATCTCCAGCCACTGGACTTTAGGTAAGCACCACACACACACACACACACACACACACACACACACACACACACACACACACACACACACACACACACACACACACACACACACACACACACACACACACACACACACACACACACACAGACCCCTGCCTGTACTCAGCCATACCTATGTGTGTCTGCTTCAGGAGAGGTCCCAGTGGACTGCTGTCCGGGGGTGACCGACAGAGAGTTACCTTGCCAACGAGTGAAGTCTTACCTGGTGAAAGATGCTTCTACAGGCTGCCACCTCGACGCCACTGTGTAGGTGATGACCACCCGTGTAGGGTTAACCCTCACCATGTCAGCCTTGTCTTCTTTGTGTTAGGATTGTACTAGTTGTACTAGTACTAAATATCTCTCTTCTACCTCTCTTACAGTTATATAACACGGAGAGGTAAGCAGCTCTGTGTGCCTCATCCAACTCAGAGACACTGGGTGAGAGCATGTATAACTGCTGTGGATGCCAGAGCAGCTCGGCACTAAGGTAGGGTATTTCACGCTATGCCTACAGCATTATTGTATATAATACCATATTCTATATTTATATTTGAATATTACATCAACTTGGAATCCAGGTTATTCTCCCAGGTTCTTTGTGTTTGGGGTTTATCAAGAAGTGATTGTAATGATTAATTTATGGAAACTAAATAAAAGTCCTAAACTTTTGAATCTATATAATGTAAATAAATATATGATTGACTAGAAACTAGAAGAGTAGGGCACAAAACACCAACAATCAATTTTCAAAGCCATGAATAACTTTTATGAATTTCTACATACAGTATCTCTGTTATTAGGGGTCCGAGCAGCAAAGCTGCTTGGTCCCCTATTATTTCTGTACACTTCATGTTTTCCCCAAAATTCTGTAAAAGTCATACTGCAGCCTATACCGTGAGTCGGAAAACTTTTATTCAGGTATAGTTACCAATAACCCCCACTACCCATAAACCCAAATTGTGGTACTGCGGCCAAAGGTGGTGCTATTTAAAAAAAATATGAACTTATTTCTCTAAAATCAGATGCATCTTTTTCATCCTGGGCTTCTGCTCTAAACATGTTTATATTTGCCACGATTTCATAGAAAGTCCAAATGTCCATCGTCTCAGCCCATTTTTCCTATATGACCATTTTGTTATTGTAACTACCATACGACTATCATCAGGTGGATACCATTAACAGTGCAAATTTTCAGATCTGTACTCTTTTAAAAAATCCCTTAAAGGGCAACTTCACCCATTTCACATAAGCTTTGTATTTTTAGAACCCCCCGCATATTTTTGAATGGTCTAGCATCATTCCCTTATTTCCTGGAGAGACTCATGAGATCCGTATCGATCTCCAACACTTCCTGTTTTCAATGACGCAATATGACGATCTTTGCGTACAAGAAAATAGGAAGTGTGCACCCCTTGCGCGACTTCTCACGTCTTGCGTGCGTCGGGCGATTTTTCTAGACTTGCGTCATTTTTTACATAAGCTTTTACGCGAGCCGCGCAGCCTGCAAGGCTGTGATTGGTCTGCTGGTCTGGTTACTACTTTCTGTCTGGAGTATCACATTTCCTGTTTTCATACCGCCATTTTTAAAAGCCAGAAGGCAAGGACGACCCCGCAGGCTCATATACAAAACTATCAACGTGAAGTGAAGTTAACTTTGCTGCCAACACATTATGTTGTTTTAAAATGTAGAGAGATATGCACATTTATACAACCCCAATGATCAACAACTTCATCACCCCTGTTCCTCTGTCTGATGCCATCATTCACTGTGTATGGGGAGAACACGATCAGGCACATAAACAAACCAACGACTCCCACAGACAAAGACGTCATTCTCGAGGTCGTCTTCAACGAAAAACCTTACTCCACATATTACTCCACCTACTGTTCTGGCGGTAAATTGCTTGGCAACACGCGCAACCTAAAAGGGAGCGCAACAACGTAACACCAACGCTGAAGCATGCAGCCGCCTTAAGAGGGGATGATTCTCGTAAGACTACAACCACTAGTCCCACCCCCCTCTAGGGGGTGGGACCCACTGACGCTACAGACCTATTAGAGCAGTGCCAGTGGGTGGGACTTCACCAGCAGAAACTAACATCCACAGCGTCTGAAGCTAAGCTATAGCTAAAGCTTCAGCTATAAAACTGAAGTACATTGGCGGAGGGTACTGGATCTGACATAGAAGATGGCTCCATGCAAAAGTTCACCATTTCGAAAGAAATACAAACGAGGACTACCGTATTTTCCGCACTATAAGGCACACCGGATTATAAGGCGCACCTTTAATGAATGGCCTATTTTAGAACTGTTTTCATATATAGGGGCCCTATATATGAAAACAGTTCATATAACAGCGCCCTATAATAGGGCGCACCGGATTATAAGGCGCATAGAATAGAAGATACTGCAGTTGTCACACTAAATTTGTACCGGCTGCCAAATTTGTACTGGGCGCGTCATCCATACGTAATCCATTCCAAACCTGCCTGTCAGCAGATGATCGCATCGTCCGTTGCCGGGCAGGTTTCAAAAAACATTCGCGCTCATGTTGCCAAAGACGAAATAACATAATACAGTTAACGGATCGCTAGATAATGTAATGTTTTGTTGGGTTCCTTAATAAACACACGATGTATCTTGGAACAGACATCAACATGCAGCGCGCCAATCCAACTGCGCATGCTCCGTGTGACGGTCTAATAACTGATGTTGATATCATTACAGATAACACTTGTTTTTACTTTATATTTGTATTGTATTTAATTGTTTAATCAAATTTAGCAAGTAAACTGAGTGTTTAAAGCAGGTCAAGGACGAAATAGCACAATACAGATAACGGATCGCTAGATAGAAGGTTCGCGAATGTTCACGTCATTCGACGCGATCGTCCGTTGCCAGGCAACGGACAACTGGCAGATTTGAGCATGGTTAGGTGATCGGGCTCTGCAGCCCAGCCGAGAACCGGGGTCGGGCGGCCCGCGAAAGTCGGCCGCGGACTTTCGCCATCTTCCGCGAAAGTCGGCCGCGGACTTTCGCGATCTTCCGAGAGTCCGCGGCCGGGCTCCGAAGCCCGCGGCCGGGCTGCAGAGTATAATTAATAAAAGAATTACTAGTTAATTACAGAGAAAACACTTACATTTGTGTTTTTCCAATCCTGTCGCATCTTTTCGCCCTCCATCTTGTCTAGGATATTTCTTGATTTTCCGTTTTCTCGCAAGGTATTGTGGGAGCAAGTCAGAACTGAAGCGCTTTGAGTGTGCCCATCGAAAATCTCAATTTTGAGGGGATGTTAGCCCTCCCCCTACCCCTTATGCTACCTTTAAACTGGTATTGGGACATGGCTCCACGGCGCGTGAACGCGCAACAGCGAGGGTTAGGGCTGAGATTTTGAAGCGAGCCAAGTAATGGGATTCAACCTTGTTGTCTTCAATCCACAAGCGCCAAAGCTGCCTTTTCTCGGTCAAGACGGCACCAAATTAGAATTTTATTTTATTATCCGACTACATATAGGACCCAATTTCAATACATATTCATGCCTCCACCGGTGAAATGCTCCTTTAATTATCTTGTCAAATGTGTCCTTGGAGTTTTCTGGATGGTGTGTGCTTATCAATAGACATTTTCACCATGTGAATGAGGCTACAGTTCAGCTTTGTCAGTGGCTCAATGGGATAATGCCTTGCACTGGTGATCCTTAGGTTGAGTGTTTGAACCCCAATTAGAGCACTATGAACAAGCTCAAGATGACATTCAGCCATTGCTCTGCGGCCCACTCACCTGAAATCCTATGCACAGTATGGCATTAAGGGGAACGTCTTTCATTCATAATTATATGTCCTATTTATTTATCTTCCATATATATCTTCCATTAGTGTGTTTTTGACTTTTCATTTTGCTCAGACCCCGTTAATCACCGCTTGCGGTTATATTTGAATTATTTCTGTACCTTGATATAGTTTTTCTCTTCTGTTCTTCCACATCCTGTATGGATGTTTCCAGATGCAGGGTGACGATGACGATGGCAATAATGATGAAGCAAATGACCATGCTGGCGACGAGAGTGAGGATGACGATGCAGAGGTTTGAGGATGTTGATGATTGACGTATATGTTAAACTACATCAATTGACCTACCATGCTGTAACCGAAAAACAAAATCAAACCACCTCAGTGTCAAATATTTTGTAAAAGTGTACCATGTCTAGTATATGCAAGTATTTGTGAACCATGGGACCAACACAACAATTGTGGGGTTAAAGATGTTCATCTTCTCTCTGATTAAGCTAAAATAAGTTGTGTAACTCACCCTTTCTTCTTGTCATATTTCAATATAGTCAGTCTCTCTAAGGTCTCTGATTCAAGACTCTCCAGTGTCACCATATCATAAAATGGTTCTCCCCTTACTTCCCTCCTTAAATTGAATCTACATTTCTCCTGTTTTGTATATATACAGTTTTTTCATTGTTATTTACACTTTCTTTTATTTACAGTTTTTTTATTTCTTATTACTGTTTTGTACTTTGTTCTGTGAATTTCCTGTCTGTGAACAATAAAGTGTATTCAATTCAATTCAAGGATTTAATGACCACACAGCCAAGGCTGGTGGAGTTCCAAACGGTACATCAGCTTATTGTAAGAACAACTTAACAGAACAGGAGAAGACAACTGTGGGAGTGGATGATGGCTGGTTTAAGCAGCCTCACCTGGCCCAATCTGACTGGACTCTGGGGCTGGCTAAGGCTGCACGCCTCTTGCACATTGAGTAATCAGTGTGCACAGGTTAAAGGGGTGATGCTTTTTTGTCTTTTCCATTTGCTTTAGACAGTTAATTGACATATGTATACATATTTTACGTCTGCTAAACTAGAAAAATCGATAGGTGCATGAAACTTTCCTCCGTAACAGTCAGTGCGTTTACATGACCCTCAAGAAAATCGAATTATTGGGTTAGTCCAACTATGATTGGATTATTAAGATGCATGTACACCTTAGTCAAACTATAATCGAATCGAGTTACTCATAGTCTAATTAAGACACCTAGATTATTCGATTGTTAGTCGAATTAAGTGTGCATGTATCGGGTCGGATCGCATGGATTTGGATTTTGCGTTCTGTGCATGCTCGAGACTTTTCCCGGGGGCCGTGATCCGGAAGTATAAGGAGACGACAGTCATGTTGTTGTCGCCGTCGGAAAACGAGAGACGGCAATTTATTTAAAAAGGTGGCGAAGACGATGGAGGAAGCCGGTTTCGTGCAAATGTAGTTGCCCCCTATAAGAAGTGTATCATCATCAACATGCATTCAGTACAAACTATGCTTCTGTTACGAGAGTAGCGTATGTGTGTGCGCGAGAATGGCTGTGTGTGTGTGTGAGTGACTTCAGCAAGTGAGTGGACGAGCGAGGAGAGGAAGCGGTTGCGCAAGTCAGTTTAGTGAATGAACGAGTCTGGTTGTGTCTTTGCAAAAGACGTGCACTGTTAAGTTAGTGGAACTACGAATAAAGTACCCAGCCTGTCAATAATCGGTGGCCGCTTCATTCCGACCTATACGGTCTGGGAGCCGACAGCAGGAAACGTAACACTTCGATTTCACCCAAGGCTGAATTAAAATTAGACCTACATGTCTTTCTAAATGTTGGTCATCAACAAGGTTGTAAAGTAGTAACTTCGGGCACATCTGTCAAATTAAATCTTTTTTTACAATCTTTATTCATTCATTGCGCCGCGGCCGAAATGACGGGGATATTCTCTTATATTATGAATCTTAAAGACTACGGCTTTGTCCCAATTCATAGGACGCATCCTTCGTAGACCGCGTCCTTCGAAGGATGCAGCCTTCGTAGACCGCGAAGGACACTCCGAAGGCCGAAGAAATGGGACGGTCTAGCCTACGGAGCATTTCTGGTTTACGTAACAAACCGTTACCGCCCTTTCACTTGCGTGACCACGCGCTGCTCCTGTCACCTAGCAACCCTGACAGCTGTTAAGTTAAACCGCAGAGTTACGTATGTAACTCCGGTTCTATGAATCCTGGATGACCGGTGCATTAAGCACAGGATTTATCCGTCTCGCGCATGCGCAGTTCGAGTACCTATACCAACAAGGTCACATGTGACCCTCGTGACACCGGATTGGCTATATAGCCCGGTGTCGACAGAGGATCTGTTCCCAGAATCTTCTCGCAAACCACAAGACTTCTGAGTGACCTGTAACTCTGGCGGTCATCCAGGATTCATAGAACCGGAGTTACATACGTAACTCTGCGTTCTATTTCATCCTTACTGACCGCCAGAGGCGGGGCATTAAGCACTGGATGGCCAATACCAACAACGTCACGAAGAATCAAAGCGCTCACCCTACTGACCAGAGACAGCAGAGCTTGGCCACGTTGACCCGGTAGAACCTGGAGAATGTGCTAGGCAACGCCCATGACGCCGCGGCACAGATGGTCCCCAGGGGCTCCCCTCTCAGGGCAGCCCATGATGTTGAGACGCTCCTGGTTGAGTGACACCTCAACCTGGATGGCGGGGGGCGGCCACTGGCCCCGTAGGCGTGCGTTATGGTCTCCACAATCCAGTGGGACAGCCTCTGCTTTGTAAAAGCACGACCCCTATTAGGGCCACCATGGCAAACAAAAAGCTGCTCCGACTGGCGAATACCGGCGGTAGCAGAAATATAAACCCTAAGGGCCCGCACCAGGCACAGCAGCTCGGACCCACCCTCCCCAGAAGGGGGGTCAAAGCGTGCTAACTGGATGGGTTGGTTAAGGTGATTGCCTGGCAGCACCTTTGGCAGGAACGCAACATTCGGCCATAGAGTGACACCCGAGCCATCAGAGTTCCACCTCAGGCATGTATCACTCACTGATAGGGCATGCAACTCCCCGACCCGCTTGGCAGAGGTTATGGCGAGTAAAAAGGCAGCCTTCATGGACAGCCACTTCAACCCCCCTTGACCCAAAGGCTCGAAGGGAGGCGATGACAAGGCTTCCAGCACCAGCGGCAGGTCCCATGCTGGAGACCTCATGGCTGTAGGGGGACGCAGCCTCAAAGCCCCTCTAAGAAAGAGGGACACTAATCTGTGGCACCCTACCGTGGCGCTGTCAACCCTATCATGTAGGGAGGAGATGGCAGCGACATAGACCCTCAAGGTAGAGTGCGAGCGGCCACTATCCAGGAGGGACTGCAGAAATTCCAGCACCGTGGTCACAGCGCAATGCACTGGATCCACGGCCCTAGCCGCACACCAGTTGGAGAACAGCTTCCACTTGTTTGCGTACTGCAACCTGGTCGACGGTGCCCTGGCACTCATAACAGTACCCCTGACAGCCGCAGTGCACTCCCTCAGCAGTGGGTCGGGCCCTGCAGTGGCCAAGCCCAGAGCTGTAGGCGAGAGGGGTCGGGATGCCAGATCCCCCCAGCTGGGACAGGAGATCCCTCCTGTCGGGGAGGCACCATGGCGAGCTGCAGCAGAGCCTGAGCAGCAGTGGATACCAGAGCCTCCCCGGCCAAAAGGGGGCCACCAGAAGGAGCCGGTGGCCCTGCAAAAGGACCCTCTGGAGTGTCGGCAGAACCAGAGGCAATGGTGGGTATGCATAAAGAGGCCTGTCCGGCCAATCCTGCGCCAGAGCGTCCTGCCCTAAAGGGCTGGACGCTTCTGCCCAGGAGAACCAGAGGGGGCAATGCGCCTACTCCTCCGAGGCAAAGAGGTCCACCTCTGCCCTGCCGAAGAGGCCCCACATTGACTCCACCACCTCGGGGTGAAGCCGCCATTCCCCCGGTGGAGGCTTCCGTCGGGAGAGGAAGTCTGCTGCCCGATTCTGGGCCCCCGGCAAATAGACTGCCCGTAGGCTGGCCAGACGGGGAGAAGCCCAAGTCCACAGGCTCTGGGATACCCGGAGAAGCCGTGCCGACCTGGTGCCCCCCTGGTGGTTCACCTGGGAAACCGTGACCATGTTGTCCGACCGGACCAGGACATGCCGGCCCGTCAAATGGGGCAGAAAGCTGGCTAGTGCCAGCTGCACAGCCCGGAGTTCCAGCACATTGATGTGTTGTGCCACGTCCCGGCCAGACCACCGTCCCTGCGCAGTCCTGCCCTGCCACACTGCGCCCCATCCCGAGAGGCAGGCGTCGGTTGTCACCAACTCCCGGCGTGCCGGAATTGCGCCCATGGGCATGCCGGGTCACCTTGACCCTCCTCTGCCTGTGCCACTTGGCATCTAGGTGCAGGCTGTTCAGCCACATTTGGAGTGGGCGCAGGGACAATAAGCCAAGAGGCACCACAGCTGAAGCAGCTGCCAGCTTGCCCAAAAGCTGAAGAAACTGAATAAAAAGCAGGCTCCTGCCGGCTCTGAAGAGGGGAAGGAGGCGGAGGATGTCGTTCACCCGTCGAGGTGAAAGGTAGGCCTTCATGGCGACAGAGTCCAGGACCAACCCCAGATAGGTAACCCGTTGGGAAGGGTCCAGGCAACTCTTTGATTGGTTCACCGTCACGTGCGACAGCAAGCGGGCCGTGTCCTGGGCCACCTGGGACCTGGAGGGCGCACAGACCAGCCAGTCGTCCAGATACGGCAGGACCTTCATGCCCTGCGTCTGCAGGGGTGCGAGGGCTGCCGCCACAACCCTGGTGAAAACCCTCGGGGAGAGGGAAAGCCCGAAGGGAAGTACCCTGAATTGGTAATGCCTGCCCCGATAGGCAAACCTCAGGAACCGCCTGTGGTGTGGCGCAACCGGCACATGAAAATAGGCGTCCTTCAGGTCTATGGTCGTAAACCACTCCCCCCTGGCAACTACCCTCAGGGTGTCCGCCGAGGTGAGCATGTGGAATGGCAAAACTTTTAAAAACGTGTTCAGGCCCCTTAGGTCTAGAATGGGCCTGAATCCGCCGTCTTTCTTGGTTACCAGAAAGTACGCCGAGTAGAACCCCCCGGGTTGTAACTGAGGGTCCACTGGCTCGATCGCACCCTTGGCCAGGAGGGCGGATAGCTCCTGGGCCAGAGCTGTGGCCTTCGTTGGGTCGCGGACGACTGTCATCCTGACCCGGCCGAAGGCCTGGGGCCGGCGTCGGAACTGTAATTCGTACCCCCGGGTTAAGGTTGAAACCACCCAGGGGTCTATAGTACAGGCAGCCCAGTAACTGATCTGCTGCTGGGAAAAACAGCCGACGACCGGCCCCGTGGTCCTAGCGCCTGGCCCCCCGGCCTCTATCGGCTCTGGAGGGGTACCGGTGAGGCTCCGCGGCCCGAGGCTGCCCGGGCGATGGGCGGGCGGGGGCGCGAAAGCTATCAGCGGGCTGCTGGGCGGGCCGCCGAGACCTACGTAGGCCCTCATCTCGCGCTGGGTAAGAGCGTGGTGGCTGGTAGCGGCCCCGGGGGGCAGCCGGGGGGGCTCTAGGCCTGCCAGGAGCGGACACACTCCTGTGAAGACCCGACAGCTGCAGGTTGGTTTGCCTAGCTTGGGCAGCTCGCTCCAGCGTCTCCAGGGCAGCTGACCCAAACAGCTCCCCCGGTACCACTGGCACGGCTCTGAGGGCCTTCCTGCATGCCTCCGTCAGGGGCGACTGAGCCAACCAAACCTGGCGGCGAGTCTGGACCAGGGTGGACATAACACGCCCCAATTCCCTGGACATGAGGGCAAAGGCCTGTACGGACGCATCGCTCAGGTCCTGCGTAGACGGCTCAACTGCAGCTTGTTGCAGCGAGGTCGAGAACGCCAGCATTAGGTGGGAGAGGGAATTGCCAATCCGCCCCATACGCGCTGCTGCGTCATAGGCCTTCGAGAGCAGGTCGTCTGTGACCCTGCACTGGGGCCGAGGACACCTGGCATCCGGCCGCAAGGCCTGATCGGGGGTTAAAATGAGGGAGGCAATGGCGGGCTCAACGGGTGCATGCGACCCAAACCATACTGCGCCGGATCCCGTATGGCAGCCAAGGCCCGAGCACTGGAAGAAGGACGGGGGAGAGCCTTGGCATCCTTCCAGCAGACGTGCAGCTCCTTTAAATACTCCTCCGAAGGAGGGATAGAGAAAGGGGCTGTGGCAGGGCTGAGCCTGAAAAAGGCGCTAGGCTGAGCCAAGTCTGCCTGAGGAGCATCAAGCCCCAGGCGAGCCAGGGCCGTACGGATGACGGCCCCGATGTGGTTACCCTCTGTGCTGTGCCCAGAGCTCTGAGCAGAGGAGCGGGAGGCCTCCTCAAAAGCGTTTGAGGCTTCCTCCCCCGTGACACCCTCACTGAAGAGGTTAGCCGATGCCGCCAGCGACAGGACATCGTCCGTGCCCGGCACATCCCCCAAGGAAGGGTCAGGCCGGATGTCAGCCACCGCGCCACCTGCCCCAGGTTGCAGGGTCAGGAGGAGTTCCTGTATCCTCACCATGTCGGACGACAAGCGATCCACCTCGGATGCTAGCTCGTCCATAGCCCTTTTCCTGGGGGGAGGCCCTGCTCCACCCCGACGCCAAGAATGGCCGGGCTGAGCTGGAGGAAGTGGCGCCATTGATGGAAGGTCGACGGCTGCCGGATGTTCCACCGCTGCGAGCCTAGCCAGCCTGAGTGCCAAGGGCATGGAGCCGCAGTTCATACAGGCCCTCTTGGTAAGGCCCTCCCTCAAATGCTCGAAGCCGAGGCAAGAGGGGCAGCGATCATGGCCATCGTCAGGCTCAAGGAGGGCCACACAGGCGCCACACGCATGAGCCATCAGCAGAACACTGGGAGAGGGAGCACTGCCTTCACCAGTGAGCTACTAACTCAAGAAAAGCCAAGAAAGTGTTACCGGGAGAGGACGCGAGAGCGCAGTCTTCACCAGCAAGTGACTGAAAATAATTACACACTCAAATATACAGCAGTGTTCTCGGGAGAGGACGCGAGAGCGCTGCCTTCACCGGTAAGTGACTGAAAAGAAACAAATGTTACAGGGAGAGGGCGCTAGAGCGCTGCCTTCACCGGTAAGTGACTGAAAAGTAAACCCCAACAGTGTTACAGGGAGAGGACGCGAGAACGCTGACTTCACCGGTAAGTGACCGAAAGAAATACGCAACAGTGTTACAGGGAGAGGGCGCGAGAGCGCTGCCTTCACCGGTAAGTGACCGAAAGAAATACGCAACAGTGTTACAGGGAGAGGACGCGAGAACGCTGACTTCACCGGTAAGTGACTGACCGGAATTATTTTTTATTTTTATTTTTTTAAACAAAAGTGTTACCAAACAAATTTGGTAACCCAGAACACAGCCGAGCTGTTTCTATCAGGGAGCTATCAAGTAGCAGCTACAAGCGCTGGAAGGGAGCGAACTGTACAATGTAGCCAGTAGTGAAAATAATCCCAGCAGTGTTGCCGGGAGAGGACGCGAGAGCGCTGCCTTCACCGGTAAGTGACTGAACGATTATATATATATATATATATTCTTCTAACAAAAGTGTTACTAACAAAACTTGGAAGCTTCTACTCAAAGGAAGCCTTTCAGCGCTGTACAGACAAACAGCCCCTGGAGGACGAGTTCACCCGTTGCTCCGACCCTTGGTCGCGAGGCTGCACACAGTCTGGAGCGCGATCCTTTCCAAAAAGCGAATACGCTATCCGCAAGCGGTACTGCTACATGCGTCTTTGCGAGAAGATGAAAGGAACAGATCCTCTGTCGACACCGGGCTATATAGCCAATCCGGTGTCACGAGGGTCACATGTGACCTTGTTGGTATTGGTACTCGAACTGCGCATGCGCGAGACGGATAAATCCAGTGCTTAATGCACCGCCTCTGGCGGTCAGTAAGGATGAAATAGAACGGACAGCGCGAAAAAAAAGAAACCAACAAAATGTATTATTGATCATTATGTTTTTGTATATAGTAGTTTTATAATAATTGTTGTAAATAGTCACATGAATGTTTGTTGTAAATAGTTTTATTGTTGTATATATGTTTTATAAGTTATATACGAATACATTAGTCAATACAAAAAAGTTAGTAAGGGTTTTAATAAATAGTTGATCAAAAAAGTTAGTTAAATAGTTAGTTAAATAAGTTAGTTTCAATAAATATGTAAATAATAATAAACAATGTGTTAAATATAACAGAACATAAGTTATTTGTCCACCAAACGCTCCAAAATTGAGAAAAACCTATCCATTCTTTCCCTGCTTTCCTGGGCTCTTCTCTCCTCTGCCTCCCTTTGTAGCCTCATGTCCTCTTTTATTAACTGGAACATTTACATTTTACATTTACATTTAGGGCATTTAGCAGACGCTTTTATCCAAAACGACTTACAATAAGTACATTTGTCATAAGAAGTGCATCAATATATCGCTGTCGGTACAGAAAGGATGTTCATAGAACCAAGTGCAAGTACCACAATCGCTAGGCTAACCCATTCCCCGTGTTACAGCCATGATAGCAGCTACTGCAGTTGCTACACAGTTAAGTACTATAATACAATACAATACAACACAGTGTACAATGGTTGCAAGAAGGGGGAGGGTGGCTATGCAGTCGAGGTGGACTCTGAACAGGTGAATCTTGAGTCCTTTTCGGAAGATAGTGAGCGACTCTGGAACATGTCTTCCTCTCTGTCCCTCTTTCTGGACCTTGGCCCTCGCTGTCTTTCCTCCTCCTGATCCTTGTCCTCAACCTTCTGATCCACCACTGCTGTACTTGCTGTACTTGGCCCTGGTGTGTTCTCAGGGATGGAGGCAATTAGGACAGGGGGGTTGGTGGAATGCCTCTGTCCCAATACCTTATCCATGGGGACAAACCAGGGCCAAGTGGTAGCAGTGGGTTTCCCACCTACCCCCTCTCCTGACCCTGGATACTTGCAATCCTAAGGCAGAGGAAATCAATCATGGCAGTTAACAACAAGAGCAGTATCAAAACAAATTTCAGCAAAAGTTTTTCTTTGCCTGCGGGAGAGTCGACTTCCCCTGCAGGCCTATTTCCTCCAGAATTGTCCTAAACACAGAGACATTATTAATCAGAGAAAACAAGAGACACATTTATCAATCATGTTAATAGCCCATGTTAACAATAGGCCATTTATAATATATATATTTGACCATCTTGTAAAGCATTGGTTCTCAAAGTGCGGCCCGCGGGCCAATGGCGGCCCGCCGAAACATTCCTGGCGGCCCGCAATGTTATACAGATGTAAAAGCCAAATTTTGGGTTCCTAAATTGGCCCTCAACTGTCAATACTTTGAGAACCCCTGTTGTAAAGGTTACATTTAAATTAGCCCTCATCCTATATGAAGCCCATAATAATAAGACAACCAGTAGAAGTCAAAACACCCTTTTTCTTTGTGTGTTTTTCTAGTGCTGTCTAGTACTGATGCGAGCTGTGACTTTTTTTGTCTTTCTTTCTTTAATAACCCAAAATAGGACATCGTAGTAAACGATTTCTGGGGATGTTGTATCCGTCCTGCTGTTTAATGAGGGCTAATTTAACTAACATTTAAAAGATGGTCAAATGAAGATATATAAATGGCCTATAATAAACTAACTTACGATATAAATAAACGATTGTTTCTTTACCCCCAAGCCACACTTGCTGAGTATTTCACCCCGGTGAAGAGCTCATCGTTCTCCCCCCTCAATAGAATAAATCGAGCAGTATGCTGCAGGCTCCCTAAACCAAAACCAAATGTTAGAATTAGTTTTGCTTTACACTACCAAACAAAACCAGCTTAAATAGCAAAATAACTAAGTTAACTGTGTAATCAATCCCAACGTCTGTAACGTTACGGTCTGAATACCAGGGTCCACAACCTGTGTTCGCGTTGGTCCATTTATCTAACGTTACAGAATAGCAAATTATCTATATAATCGCCACAATTTCGGTAAATATAACCATTTTAACCTCTTAAATTTGAAACTATAGGGCTTAACGGGTCACGTTACAGCGTCACTAACTGTAACGTTACCTTACATATATTGCCTATTTCTTTAATGAAAAAAGTTTTAAGGGCCCTTGTTTTTTTTAACATTTGTATCGTTAAATACTCGAGTGACTAGTGTTGCATATTCTCGAAGAAAGTTGTCCAATCCCGGGTTGCTTTACTTTAACTCACTTTATTTGTTATAAAGTCGGCATGTTTCGGTATGGTAAATGGAGACTACGGAAGGAATTGTATCTAACACGTGTGAGAGGAAAATACCGTGATCTACTTCAAGCCCCCCGGGCTTAGGCCCGGGTGGCTATCTGCGCCGTCTACCTATTGATCTCTGGCCTGTTCACTCGACGTCCTCCGTACAGGACGTCAAGTGGGTGTGGCCTATGCAGTGGGCGTGGCCTAGTGGGCGTGGCCGGGGTGACGTTATGGCTTCGGCTTCTTCACTTAATTAAAGGTGAAGAGGGAGCAGCCTTCAATAACGTCATGCTCCCCTTGTGGCTATGTGAGGGTAACGCAGCTTATATGTTTGGTCCTACTTCCTAGTGGACAAGTGAGGGAAGCTTAGATTCTTAAAATACGTAACAATCCCTCCTTGGTCATCTCAGATGACCATACAATAATATTTTAAATCATAAACACCATTTACCACACCAAAAACATATCCAAAGTAGGATCAATCATCAACACCATCAACCGTGTGGGAACGACTCGAATAGAGAAAAACCACTACGCGCTCCCATAATACTCACATTTGGGGTATTATGAAAACGGTATTCACATTGTGGGTCTCATTGGAAATACAGGTCATTATTTAACAATACAACAATGAACATATATCTTGTTATCATACAATCACATGATCAAACAGCACACAAACAAAAGTATCCATAGAAATCCTAAGCTAATACCCTTCAGTTATGTGCTACAAGGTCATACAATTTTCAACATGTGCAAAAGTAAAGTAAAAATTGGTAGTCATAATACAACTTTAAAAATTCAAGATTATTGATAGCCTAGCATGGATTCGGGTGGTTCAGGTGATCTTCGTGCATTGGTTCGCTGTTGCATGTGGGTGGTTTTGGGCGTTGTTATTATCGTAGCCATTGTTTCTTCTGTCGCCGTCGGGCCTGTAATTCATGAACCCAAGACTCGTCCCTCCTTGTCAAGGGTTCAGCTCAGAGAGGTTACTTTTACATCATGGACGCCTCCAAACAGGTTCTCCATCGTCGTCGTGTCAGCAACAGGTGGCCTGTAAACAACCGTCTCAAAGATCAACAGTACCATTATCAATGCAGCGATTCAGAAATAACGGGTTAACCAAGCAACACTACACAATAACAAACACAACTCGTCTTGGTGGTTGTTTTAAAATTTGTTATTTAAGTAAATCCGGGATATTGATTATCTTATATACAGGCGATTCTATTAGAATAGTATAGGTGTTGACTATTTTACATATTACAGCTGGATAGGGTCGGGCCCCTCAGGTGATGTATCGTTTACTTTCATCGGATCATATCTGATCCCCATGTAAGCCCGAATGGCACTTGGCACTTCTGCTGTGGTGATCAGCAGATGCAGTAGCCCTCGTGCGCAGGGAATACAACGGCAGCCGGTGACAATTAACACGGTCTCTGCATTTATTCCCGCGACGGGCACTTACTGGATCGTGCCTTTCCACCTCCCAAACATATTCTCCATCCATCCTGTGAAAGGGTCATTAATGCCGGGGTTCTCTGCCAATTCTAACCTGAGGGATTGTAATTATGCCAGCGCCCTGGTCACCAACCCATCCGGAGCGTTATTTGATTTCCTCATGTGACTGTTAGTCCTTGCTCGGCGGTGGTAGTTTGTAGGCTCCGGGTGTGTCTGCATCTGGTTCTGGAACTTTTGTTTCTATTGCAGAAATACAAACTCATGTACAGCAGTTATTTGTTCAAAAACATATTTCCATGAATTCTAATTTTAATTGTTTTACAGTATCTACTTTGATTTAATTGCACACCACATCCCTCCTTGCGCATGCTTCAGCCATGCGCATTGAATGACAACCAAAGCTAACAACACCGTAGTGCAACCAAGTTCCTATAACCAAAAAGATGTAAAAGGGAAATAACAATGTTAAAATGTGCATGTTCAATATCACTTCTGTGTTAACCGTATCTCATAATAACAGTTACATTCATCATACTACCTGATTGTCCTACACTAACTATGTATATTGGATGACCTAATCTTCATTTATTCTACCTATTGCTCGCATTTGATGTTGTCCACACTTTGATTCACTCCTATGTACATCGCATACCACATCAAACGAGAATACGCCTTATTCTCTGCACAACATCCTATTGCGCCACTTTCTGCATACCACATCAAACGTGAATATGTCTTAGCAAAGTGAAGTAAAGTAAAACCCAGTTTTATCTTTACTTATTTTATAGCTATACATGTCCCGGACACGTTCATTACTATTTCCAAAACAGTTTTTTTAGCTACGCAGGTCCCAGACCTAACTATACCATTACATGAACAGTATTTATTATTATAATTATCTAGTTTTTTGTTGGTCAACCTCAAATCGATATATTAATTCAACCTTCTGACTTACTGACCTACCCGATTTCTCCCCGTGTGAGCCCGCGAATGACAACTCTCCCGGGGCCTCCCCATGAGCCCCACCGTTACCACCTCAGAACACTGCAGGAACGATTAGTCGATTAACGTGTGGCCCGGAGGCTCCCAGGAAGTGCCACAATCCTACGGCTGACACCCGGTGAATCTTGAGCTACGTCAATCAAAACCGTCTAAACTAGGTCGAATAAAGAGTCATCCAAACCTACAACAATTATGCACATCTGGGTATTAAATATATGGTGATATTCTACAAACAAAACAAAAACTGAACCTAAAAGAAAAATTCAGAAGTTATCGGATGAAACAAATGTTATTGTATTTGAACTACAGCAGTTGAGCTAACTCCCGCCTTGGGCACTGGTTAAAACCATGAATGCCGGGCATCCATCACTGCTTGGGTTGCAAAGGCTAAATTTACATCCTGGTTCCAACACATGGCTAGGTGTGAGGGTGGGAGGGGGCAAGGGGAAGAAAGAACAATAAGACAAGAACCTCAACCCAACCAACAACAGCGAGGCCACTTGCCCCTCTATTGTTAGTTAAATCGAAGCCCCCGTCCCACCGTTCCCGATCTTCTTTAAGCAATATGAATGAGGAAGGGTAGGGGAAGAGAATGTTTGCAGGGACAAAGGGTGGGGAGGGGGGGATCCGACGACTGGACCTGTGGACAAAAGGATGGGGGGGGGGGGGTCTGACTACTGGACCTGTGAAGACTGGGACAAAGGGAGTGGGGGGGTTTCACGCAACCCAGTCGCCAAGAAAAAACGTTGACGGTGTACGTTTCCATGAACACTGGATACGTAGCATTTCAACGTAAAAAATAGCGTGTTATACCTACAGTATCCACGCGTGCCGCTGTGGAGGCGGGTTTCGGGGTTTGGGTTTCACGGCTTTCGCGGCAAATTGTGGACACGATTGTTTAGGGGGGGGGGGGGGAGGTAGACTGTTGTTGACCGGGGAGGGGGGGGGGGGAGACACGTTTGTTGAGGGGGACGACGACGACGACACGTTTGTTGAGGGGGGGGGGGGGGGGGGAGACACGTTTGTAGGGGCGGGGCACGCTCGACAACGAGAGTTGGTTTTTATTGAACGCTCGACAACGAGAGTTGGTTTTTATTGAACGAGACTTCAACACGGAACAGCTGCACGAAACGATGGTCACGTCACTCTCGGTGACGGTGTCGACAACAATGAACACACGAACAATGTTAATAGAACAACACACAACCACATACCATCCCGAACCCATTAACCCCACTTAATCCTAACAACAAAACAAGTTAACAAAAGCCACATTTGTCAACTGACAACCCCAATTCCCAGAATCCCCCGCGGCTCCGGAACACGGCGTAGCCGATATTAATCTTTATTATCTGAATGGGAAATGCAATATTTTAGGACAGATACACCATTAAACGCGTTTCTAATGACATTTCTAGTGAGAAATGTACATTTTCCTTACATAATCTTTAGTCAGTGAATGTGTATGATCTTTATTAATCTTTATTATCTGAATGGGAAATGCAATATTTTAGGACCGATTCACCGTTAAACGTGTTTCTAATAACATTTCTAGCGAGAAATATACTTTTTACTTGCATAATCTTCAGTCAGTGATTGTGTCTGATCTTTAGTTTTATAGTTATTAGGATTTGATCGGCTCGCTCGCATGTTTCAACGACGTCAGGTTGTTAGGAATAGGGACGCTGCTTTCGCTAAACTAGCAGCTCACGTGCTTCCTGCGTTTGTGTTATTAAACTGTTACTTTATGTAACTTTTAATGATATCATCTTGTTAGAAACACGTATATCTGAGAGCCAACCCAGTCGCCAAAAGCATACGTTGACAGTGTACGTTTCGTGAACACTGGATTACGTCGCATTTCAACATAAAATAGCGTGTTATACACACACACACGCACGCACACACACACACACACACACACACACACACACACACACACACACACACACACACACACACACACACACACACACACACACACACACACACACACACACACAAGCACGCACACGCACGCACAGACACACACACACACACACACACACACACACAGACACACACACACACACACACACACACACACACACACACACACACACACACACACACACACACACACACACACACACACACACACACACACACACACACACACACGGTGCATTTCGCTGCTAAAACAACAACAAAATTCCCTAAAATATTATTACTAAAGAACCGTTTTCCAAAGAACGAAATGTAAAACAATGCATTCTGAATGGGAGTGTTTCTCCGATTTTTCCATGCTACACAGAACGAAATGTAAACCCATGCAAATAAAGACTTCATGGTCATAATAATTTAAATATCATTAATCTCCTGAGTGTGTTGGGTGGTATTCTATTTTTTTCAACGGGGCTGCATCCAGTCACTTGACCGTCATGGTTGCTATGGTGGTTGCTATCGACCGCCCCCTCTAATCCTTACATGGCTCTAAAATCCACGCGGCAAAGGAGCTGCCGTAAATTGTGTTGTTTTTTGTCGTAAACTGGGGTCCGACGGTTATTCCGAGGTATCCTTAAAAGGCAGCTTGGATGTTTTTATTTTCTGCAGTTTAGACTTCTTCTATAACCTATTTTTGAAAGCAAAACACCAAGTTCATTGATTTAACGAGGCAGGGTTAAATCCCCCCCCCCCCCATATGGATTTGGAGAGTTGTTGCCACGTCCCAGTTGTGGAAGTATCATATAATATGAAAGAGGGCATTCAATTATACTACAATGATCAATTAGGAGGCCGAAGCCCTAAAGGAAGTGATGCAATAGGTGACTGAGGCGAGAACATTTAAGTAAACTGTACCTTGGGGTCTCTTATATATCAAAGGGGGTTTCAAAGGACGCATATACGCTTCAACCTGTGGCTCCAGCCCTACAGGAAATGACTCAGCAAGTGCTCCATCTCGTTGCACCTGCACCTAGCGGCTCGCTTGCAAGATTTTGGCCTGAAGTTCTTCCCAGACCTATACCCTAACAGTCCAACATGCATATCTGAGAATCAGGCCTCTCTTCAATAATGACAAAATGTTATGAGAGAAATACAGATTCATTTTTTGTTATCTCATAAGCGGCGTGGTGCCGGCTCCTTTTGACCTTTTGACCCCAGACTTCAAAGACGTGGCCACAGGCCAGCTGTGTCTACACACATTAAGCCACAAATGTACACCTCCATCCCGCAAAAAATGGGGCCTAGAAACTAACCTCTGTCTTATGTACAGTGACTGTACTGTTGGAGGTCACGCCCCTTTTCCGGCCTTTTCGAGATAGCTAGGGATGCTAAAATGTTTACACACATTTCCCGGGGCCCCGAGAACGACATATCCAAGATTTGTAGTTCTAGCCCATAGAGAAAAAAAGTTTTCCCAAATGGACTGTCATTTGGACAAAGCCCCTTCAGAAGTGTTGCCTGCGAGACCTAATGGTTCAGAATGTGGTGGAAAAACAGTTTTTGAGATAGGAAGGTCCTACCGCCCTGAAATTTGAATACCATATTCTAGGGCCTAACTGGGACCCCCGCACCGAAACTTGGCCCGGTCGGACCCCGAGTGCAGGAAGGGGGGGCCTGGACTTTCATAATCTTCGCTCGGTGAATGTAAAGGATGTTTGGTCGGATGTTATGACGAAGAATCATAATGTGAATGGGAATATTCTATTAATGTCTTGATATCATCTTTCGTCTCAACACTTCTGCTGCAGCCGCTTAAAGTCTCACTCCGAGAACCTTAAAATACGAATCAATCCATTAGAAGTATGAAAATATCTTCCCGGTCGTGCAACAGGGCAAACAAGGTGTCCTTTGACATCTACGTTTCGAGACGATTGCAACAGTGCCACACATGATCATATTTGAATATGTTTCGGGGTAGTAATTAGCTGTCGTTTTTGAAGGCCTTTATCAATAATGACCAGCTATAGATTTGCTTCCCGATGGAGATTTTTTACAAATTACATGTTAATTAGCATCTACACGTTAAGCTGAGTCCAATGAGATCAAGCTCGCCCTCTTGCTACACCGAGATCATGTCCTAGACCTAGGTGTACCATGTAAAATACATGTTACCATTAGCTAGAGTGTCATGCTTGGTGTCATTGGACTCAGCTCAATGTGTAGATGCTAAATAACATGTCATTTGTCACAAATTCTTATCGGGAAGCAAATCAATAGCTGTTCATTATTGATTAAGGCCTCCAATTTCGACAGCTAATTACTACCATTAAACATGTTCGAATATGCTCATGTGTGGCACCGTTGCAATCGCCTGGAAGCGTAGATGTTGAAGGACACCTTGTTCGTCCTCCTACGCCACCGGGAAGATATTTACATGCTTCTGATTGACTAATGAATTGATTCAGCTATTCCCCCAGAAGTCTGGGGTCAAAAGGTCAAAAGGAGACGGCACCAGCCCCGTTGAAAAAAATAGAATACCACCCAACACACTCAGGAGATTAATGCTATTTAAATTATTATGACCATGAAGTCTTTATTTGCATGGGTTTACATTTCGTTCTGTGTAGCATGGAAAAATCGGAGAAACACTCCCATTCAGAATGCATTGGTTTACATTTCGTTCTTTGGAAAACGGTTCTTTAGTAATAATATTTGAGGGAATATTTTTTTGTTGTTGTTTTAGCAGCGAAATGCACCGTGTGCGTGTGTGTGTGTGTGTGTGTGTGTGTGTGTGTGTGTGTGTGTGTGTGTGTGTGTGTGTGTGTGTGTGTGTGTCTGTGCGTGCGTGTGCGTGTGTGTGCTTGCGTGTGTGTGCGTGCGTGTGTGTGTATAACACGCTATTTTATGTTGAAATGCGACGTAATCCAGTGTTCACGAAACGTACACTGTCAACGTATGCTTTTGGCGACTGGGTTGTCTCTCAGATATACGTGTTTCTAACAAGATGATATCATTAAAAGTTACACAAAGTAACAGTTTAATAACACAAACGCAGGAAGCACGTGAGCTGCTAGTTTAGCGAAAGCAGCGTCCCTATTCCTAACAACCTGACGTCGTTGAAACATGCGAGCGAGCCGATCAAATCCTAATAACTATAAAACTAAAGATCAGACACAATCACTGACTGAAGATTATGCAAGTAAAAAGTATATTTCTCGCTAGAAATGTTATTAGAAACACGTTTAACGGTGAATCGGTCCTAAAATATTGCATTTCCCATTCAGATAATAAAGATTAACAAAGATCATACACATTCACTGACTGAAGATTATGTAAGGAAAATGTACATTTCTCGCTAGAAATGTCATTAGAAACGCGTTTAATGGTGTATCTGTCCTAAAATATTGCATTTCCCATTCAGATAATAAAGATTAATATCGGCTACGCCGTGTTCCGGAGCCGCGGGGGATTCTGGGAATTGGGGTTGTCAGTTGACAAAAGGGGCTTTTGTTAACTTGTTTTGTTGTTAGGATTAAGTGGGGTTAATGGGTTCGGGATGTTATGTGGTTGTGTGTTGTTCTATTAACATTGTTCGTGTGTTCATTGTTGTCGACACCGTCACCGAGAGTGACGTGACCATCGTTTCGTGCAGCTGTTCCGTGTTGAAGTCTCGTTCAATAAAAACCAACTCTCGTTGTCGAGCGTTCAATAAAAACCAACTCTCGTTGTCGAGCGTGCCCCCCCCCCCCCCCCCCCCCCCTACAAACGTGTCTCCCCCCCCCCCCCCCTCCACAAACGTGTCGCCCCCCCCCCGGGCAACAACAGTCTACTTCCTCCCCCCCCCCCCCCCCCCCTAAACAATCGTGTCCACAATTTGCCGCGAAAGCCGTGAAACCCAAACCCCGAAACCCGCCTCCACAGCGGCACGCGTGGATACTGTAGGTATAACATGCTATTTTTTACGTTGAAATGCTACGTATCCAGTGTTCATGGAAACGTACACCGTCAACGTTTTTTCTTGGCGACTGGGTTGTTTCACGATAGGATCTTCTAGAGAGAAGGGGGGGGGGGGGGGGTGGAGAGGGAGAGAGAGAGAAGGGGGGGGGGTGGAGAGGGAGAGAGAAGGGGGGGGGGAAGAGGAGAGAGAGAGAGAGGGGGGGAGGAGAGAGGGAGAGAGAGAGAGGGTGGGGGGGGGAAGAGGAGGGAGAGAGAGGGGGGGGGGAGAAGAGAGAGAGAGGGGGGGGGGGGGGGGAGAGAGAGAGAGAGAGCGAGAGATCTGCTATTGTCCAGGTCAGAGATCATGCATTCTTAACAAAAGATTTACCATTGCAGTCCCTACCTATTTGCAGAAGAGAGAGAGCGAGAGAGAGAGGAAGAGGGAGAGAGCGAGAGAGAGGAAGAGGGAGAGAGGAAGAGCGAGGAAGAGGGAGCGAGGGATGGAGAGAGCGAGAGAGCGAGAGAGAGCGAGAGAGAGAGAGAGAGAGAGAGAGAGAGAGAGCGAGAGAGAGAGAGAGAATGTAACACTGTAGTTGGGCTCCCCGCTGCTCTTGGTCTCTGCAAGACCCAAGATGGCGGACGTCTGGACAAAGGAAACCCACGTCACGAAGACGCGCCGTCTCTTTAACACCACGTGGTTACACTCTACGGCTGCGTTGTATACTAATCAAAATTGCACCTTAGATTTTAAATGAACCGGGAGGAATCAATCCAATTTGAACTCCTTGGCCAAGCCTCCGGTTTAATATGCAACTAAGCTAGATTAACGTTAAAAACCTGACCTTTCCTCCACCCACCGTAAAGAGTTTGGAAGTTTGTGGCCGGTAATAAATAAACCTTATAGTGGCCCGGCTTAACTTCGGCGCTTTCACCATTTACCTTATGATGGTCTCGGCTTAACTTCGAGACATTCACCATTTACCTTATGATGGTCTCGGCTTAACTTCGAGACATTCACCATTTACCTTATGATGGTCTCGGCTTAACTTCGAGACATTCACCATTTACCTTATGATGGTCTCGGCTTAACTTCGAGACATTCATCATATAACACAAAAACCACAGGTAATACGTCTCCCACGTGGTACAGACAGACACAGAGACAGAGACAGACAGAGACAGAGACAGAGACAGAGACAGAGACAGAGACAGACAGACATAACACACCGGGGGTCCCTTTGCGCAGGCTACCATTGCCTTATCAAACAGCCAGGAGCGCCCAGGTAAACAAAAGGATGGGGAGAGGGGGGGGGGGTACTCGTGTGTAGGGGGCCTGGAGGGGGGGCGGTGGGGACTTCACGTGTGTAGGGGGTCAGGGGGTCTTTTACCTTAATAATTCATCGTCTTTAATAACAAAATACCAACAGACTTGAATGTAAAATGTCTTGTTAAGTCGAGGTCTAGGCCTCTGGAGCAGCACGACCGGACGGTGGCTAAAACAAACTTACAACTAAATGTTCTTATAACCAATCCTATTTCAGATGTAATCTTTAAAACAATGAGTTATACTTACCTCAGACATGTGTGGCCTGTTGAAGTTGTTTTAGCGTCGCGCCCGCCGGGATTCTCGGGACTTTCTTCCAAACGTCGCGGGTCACCAAATTGTTGAGTATTCTTGAAGAAAGTTGTCCAATCCCGGGTTGCTTTAACTCACTTCATTTATTATAAAGTCGTCGGCATGTTTCGGCATGGTAACTGAAGCTATAGGGAGGGAAATTGTATCTAACACGTGTGAGAGGAAAATACCGTGATCTACTTCAAGCCCCCCGGGCTTAGGCCCGGGTGGCTCTCTGCCATCTACCTATTGAACTCTGGCCTGTTCACTCGACGTCCTCCGTACAGGACGTCAAGTGGGTGTGGCCTATGCAGTGGGCGTGGCCTAGTGGGCGTGGCCGGGGTGACGTTATGGCTTCGGCTTCTTCACTTAATTAAAGGTGAAGAGGGAGCAGCCTTCAATAACGTCATGCTCCCCTTGTGGCTATGTGAGGGTAACGCAGCTTATATGTTTGGTCCTACTTCCTAGTGGACAAGTGAGGGAAGCTTAGATTCTTAAAATACGTAACACTAGAAACCAAATACTTACATTTAAATGCAGAACTTAAATCTCCATTCTCCGCCATCTCCATTGATTGAGTGCGCAATGAATCTTGGGAGGGATACGTTGGGCCGTGAAGGATCTTGGGATACGTTGGGCCGTGAAGGATACAGCCGATGCATCCTTCAAATCCGGGAAAAGAAGGCTGCATTCGTAGGCCGCATTTAAAGGACCCTTGGAATTGGGACAGCACTTGGCGCGTCGCTGTGACGCAATCTGCGTCGACGCATCCTTCGAATGCAGCCTTCGAAGGATGCGGACTCCTCTGGCTTGACTCCTCCCGGTGCTCCGCCGCCGGAGCCGTCCGCAAATGACCGAGATGTCGGAACAATGGAGCGTCGGAGAAATGACATGGAAGTGAACTGACAGCTCTCTACTGAAAACATCTTTCTCGAATGCGGCCGCCTGAGTTCTGCTGCGGCCGCCTGAGTTCGTTGTTGCTAGTGACGTAAAGAGGTCAGCCGGTGGCTCTATTACTACTAGTTGAAATGGGCACAGCGCCACCTATCGTACCAGGGAAAGAAATGCTTCTGCCAATTAATCGATTTTCTCACCGCCATGTATACTCGGACAGTTGCAGTGGTCCGATTGAGGAGCATAATCGAACTATGGCCTTTATCTGATTAAGCTGTGCATGTAAACGTACTGAGTGTGACTTCAGACTGCACAGTGGCCGGTGCTGATGTGCATAAGTCCCGCCTCCCGGTCACCCGCAATGTTTACAAATTCTCGGGGGGTGAAACACGCAAAGTATTTGACAAATCGCAACCAAGTGGGCGTGCTGACCAATCACAACAGACTGAGCTACTCGGGAGGGGGGCCTTAAAGCGACATGATACAAATCAGACCGTTTTTGAAATATGCGAAATTGGTTTTGCAGAAATTAACCGTTTGAGAATAATGAGGGGTAATCCAATACAGGTATGTAACCCTATTCTAGTAGTACCCCCAAATTCAATTATTAAACCTTAAAAAAGCATGATATGGGATCTTCAAACCAGCCATCTCCACACACACTCGGGGGATCGCCTCTTGCATGGCAGCGGAGCACCCTAGCCATGTTTTGTAACAATAAACCAGATTTAACAACAACAACCATAACAACACCACCATCACCACCACCCTGCATCCTTTATGCTTGGAAGAGCCCAGAAAAGTCACTTTGGTGGTGGCGTGTAGTAATGGACTTTGCCAAAACATATTTGGTAAATGTAACAGTATAGTGGATTGCATGTTTGTAAATATATCTGAATAAAAGTCAATTTACTGGGAAACTAATAGTGTAGGCCTACATGTTGCAGGTTTTAGGGGGAAATTGTGGTAGATCTCGATGTGTATCTTCTTCTGGATGGCAGCCATTGGAAGAGGTGTTGAGTGGTGGGTGGGGTCCAGGGTGCAATGGTTTTGGATGATAAGGGGAAGATATTTACATGCTTCTGATTGACTAATGAATTGATTCAGCTATTCCCCCAGAAGTCTGGGGTCAAAAGGTCAAAAGGAGACGGCACCAGCCCCGTTGAAAAAAATAGAATACCACCCAACACACTCAGGAGATTAATGCTATTTAAATTATTATGACCATGAAGTCTTTATTTGCATGGGTTTACATTTCGTTCTGTGTAGCATGGAAAAATCGGAGAAACACTCCCATTCAGAATGCATTGGTTTACATTTCGTTCTTTGGAAAACGGTTCTTTAGTAATAATATTTGAGGGAATATTTTTTTGTTGTTGTTTTAGCAGCGAAATGCACCGTGTGCGTGTGTGTGTGTGTGTGTGTGTGTGTGTGTGTGTGTGTGTGTGTGTGTGTGTGTGTGTGTGTGTGTGTGTGTGTGTGTGTGTGTGTCTGTGCGTGCGTGTGCGTGTGTGTGCTTGCGTGTGTGTGCGTGCGTGTGTGTGTATAACACGCTATTTTATGTTGAAATGCGACGTAATCCAGTGTTCACGAAACGTACACTGTCAACGTATGCTTTTGGCGACTGGGTTGTCTCTCAGATATACGTGTTTCTAACAAGATGATATCATTAAAAGTTACACAAAGTAACAGTTTAATAACACAAACGCAGGAAGCACGTGAGCTGCTAGTTTAGCGAAAGCAGCGTCCCTATTCCTAACAACCTGACGTCGTTGAAACATGCGAGCGAGCCGATCAAATCCTAATAACTATAAAACTAAAGATCAGACACAATCACTGACTGAAGATTATGCAAGTAAAAAGTATATTTCTCGCTAGAAATGTTATTAGAAACACGTTTAACGGTGAATCGGTCCTAAAATATTGCATTTCCCATTCAGATAATAAAGATTAACAAAGATCATACACATTCACTGACTGAAGATTATGTAAGGAAAATGTACATTTCTCGCTAGAAATGTCATTAGAAACGCGTTTAATGGTGTATCTGTCCTAAAATATTGCATTTCCCATTCAGATAATAAAGATTAATATCGGCTACGCCGTGTTCCGGAGCCGCGGGGGATTCTGGGAATTGGGGTTGTCAGTTGACAAAAGGGGCTTTTGTTAACTTGTTTTGTTGTTAGGATTAAGTGGGGTTAATGGGTTCGGGATGTTATGTGGTTGTGTGTTGTTCTATTAACATTGTTCGTGTGTTCATTGTTGTCGACACCGTCACCGAGAGTGACGTGACCATCGTTTCGTGCAGCTGTTCCGTGTTGAAGTCTCGTTCAATAAAAACCAACTCTCGTTGTCGAGCGTTCAATAAAAACCAACTCTCGTTGTCGAGCGTGCCCCCCCCCCCCCCCCCCCCCCACAAACGTGTCCCCCCCCCCCCCCCCCTCAACAAACGTGTCGCCCCCCCCCCGGTCAACAACAGTCTACTTCCTCCCCCCCCCCCCCCCCCCCTAAACAATCGTGTCCACAATTTGCCGCGAAAGCCGTGAAACCCAAACCCCGAAACCCGCCTCCACAGCGGCACGCGTGGATACTGTAGGTATAACATGCTATTTTTTACGTTGAAATGCTACGTATCCAGTGTTCATGGAAACGTACACCGTCAACGTTTTTTCTTGGCGACTGGGTTGTTTCACGATAGGATCTTCTAGAGAGAAGGGGGGGGGGGGTGGAGAGGGAGAGAGAGAGAAGGGGGGGGGGTGGAGAGGGAGAGAGAAGGGGGGGGGGAAGAGGAGAGAGAGAGAGAGGGGGGGAGGAGAGAGGGAGAGAGAGAGAGGGTGGGGGGGGGGAAGAGGAGGGAGAGAGAGGGGGGGGGGAGAAGAGAGAGAGAGGGGGGGGGGGGGGGGGGGAGAGAGAGAGAGAGAGAGCGAGAGATCTGCTATTGTCCAGGTCAGAGATCATGCATTCTTAACAAAAGATTTACCATTGCAGTCCCTACCTATTTGCAGAAGAGAGAGAGCGAGAGAGAGAGGAAGAGGGAGAGAGCGAGAGAGAGGAAGAGGGAGAGAGGAAGAGCGAGGAAGAGGGAGCGAGGGATGGAGAGAGCGAGAGAGCGAGAGAGAGCGAGAGAGAGAGAGAGAGAGAGAGAGAGAGAGAGCGAGAGAGAGAGAGAGAATGTAACACTGTAGTTGGGCTCCCCGCTGCTCTTGGTCTCTGCAAGACCCAAGATGGCGGACGTCTGGACAAAGGAAACCCACGTCACGAAGACGCGCCGTCTCTTTAACACCACGTGGTTACACTCTACGGCTGCGTTGTATACTAATCAAAATTGCACCTTAGATTTTAAATGAACCGGGAGGAATCAATCCAATTTGAACTCCTTGGCCAAGCCTCCGGTTTAATATGCAACTAAGCTAGATTAACGTTAAAAACCTGACCTTTCCTCCACCCACCGTAAAGAGTTTGGAAGTTTGTGGCCGGTAATAAATAAACCTTATAGTGGCCCGGCTTAACTTCGGCGCTTTCACCATTTACCTTATGATGGTCTCGGCTTAACTTCGAGACATTCACCATTTACCTTATGATGGTCTCGGCTTAACTTCGAGACATTCACCATTTACCTTATGATGGTCTCGGCTTAACTTCGAGACATTCACCATTTACCTTATGATGGTCTCGGCTTAACTTCGAGACATTCATCATATAACACAAAAACCACAGGTAATACGTCTCCCACGTGGTACAGACAGACACAGAGACAGAGACAGACAGAGACAGAGACAGAGACAGAGACAGAGACAGAGACAGACAGACATAACACACCGGGGGTCCCTTTGCGCAGGCTACCATTGCCTTATCAAACAGCCAGGAGCGCCCAGGTAAACAAAAGGATGGGGAGAGGGGGGGGGGGTACTCGTGTGTAGGGGGCCTGGAGGGGGGGCGGTGGGGACTTCACGTGTGTAGGGGGTCAGGGGGTCTTTTACCTTAATAATTCATCGTCTTTAATAACAAAATACCAACAGACTTGAATGTAAAATGTCTTGTTAAGTCGAGGTCTAGGCCTCTGGAGCAGCACGACCGGACGGTGGCTAAAACAAACTTACAACTAAATGTTCTTATAACCAATCCTATTTCAGATGTAATCTTTAAAACAATGAGTTATACTTACCTCAGACATGTGTGGCCTGTTGAAGTTGTTTTAGCGTCGCGCCCGCCGGGATTCTCGGGACTTTCTTCCAAACGTCGCGGGTCACCAAATTGTTGAGTATTCTTGAAGAAAGTTGTCCAATCCCGGGTTGCTTTAACTCACTTCATTTATTATAAAGTCGTCGGCATGTTTCGGCATGGTAACTGAAGCTATAGGGAGGGAAATTGTATCTAACACGTGTGAGAGGAAAATACCGTGATCTACTTCAAGCCCCCCGGGCTTAGGCCCGGGTGGCTCTCTGCCATCTACCTATTGAACTCTGGCCTGTTCACTCGACGTCCTCCGTACAGGACGTCAAGTGGGTGTGGCCTATGCAGTGGGCGTGGCCTAGTGGGCGTGGCCGGGGTGACGTTATGGCTTCGGCTTCTTCACTTAATTAAAGGTGAAGAGGGAGCAGCCTTCAATAACGTCATGCTCCCCTTGTGGCTATGTGAGGGTAACGCAGCTTATATGTTTGGTCCTACTTCCTAGTGGACAAGTGAGGGAAGCTTAGATTCTTAAAATACGTAACACTAGAAACCAAATACTTACATTTAAATGCAGAACTTAAATCTCCATTCTCCGCCATCTCCATTGATTGAGTGCGCAATGAATCTTGGGAGGGATACGTTGGGCCGTGAAGGATCTTGGGATACGTTGGGCCGTGAAGGATACAGCCGATGCATCCTTCAAATCCGGGAAAAGAAGGCTGCATTCGTAGGCCGCATTTAAAGGACCCTTGGAATTGGGACAGCACTTGGCGCGTCGCTGTGACGCAATCTGCGTCGACGCATCCTTCGAATGCAGCCTTCGAAGGATGCGGACTCCTCTGGCTTGACTCCTCCCGGTGCTCCGCCGCCGGAGCCGTCCGCAAATGACCGAGATGTCGGAACAATGGAGCGTCGGAGAAATGACATGGAAGTGAACTGACAGCTCTCTACTGAAAACATCTTTCTCGAATGCGGCCGCCTGAGTTCTGCTGCGGCCGCCTGAGTTCGTTGTTGCTAGTGACGTAAAGAGGTCAGCCGGTGGCTCTATTACTACTAGTTGAAATGGGCACAGCGCCACCTATCGTACCAGGGAAAGAAATGCTTCTGCCAATTAATCGATTTTCTCACCGCCATGTATACTCGGACAGTTGCAGTGGTCCGATTGAGGAGCATAATCGAACTATGGCCTTTATCTGATTAAGCTGTGCATGTAAACGTACTGAGTGTGACTTCAGACTGCACAGTGGCCGGTGCTGATGTGCATAAGTCCCGCCTCCCGGTCACCCGCAATGTTTACAAATTCTCGGGGGGTGAAACACGCAAAGTATTTGACAAATCGCAACCAAGTGGGCGTGCTGACCAATCACAACAGACTGAGCTACTCGGGAGGGGGGCCTTAAAGCGACATGATACAAATCAGACCGTTTTTGAAATATGCGAAATTGGTTTTGCAGAAATTAACCGTTTGAGAATAATGAGGGGTAATCCAATACAGGTATGTAACCCTATTCTAGTAGTACCCCCAAATTCAATTATTAAACCTTAAAAAAGCATGATATGGGATCTTCAAACCAGCCATCTCCACACACACTCGGGGGATCGCCTCTTGCATGGCAGCGGAGCACCCTAGCCATGTTTTGTAACAATAAACCAGATTTAACAACAACAACCATAACAACACCACCATCACCACCACCCTGCATCCTTTATGCTTGGAAGAGCCCAGAAAAGTCACTTTGGTGGTGGCGTGTAGTAATGGACTTTGCCAAAACATATTTGGTAAATGTAACAGTATAGTGGATTGCATGTTTGTAAATATATCTGAATAAAAGTCAATTTACTGGGAAACTAATAGTGTAGGCCTACATGTTGCAGGTTTTAGGGGGAAATTGTGGTAGATCTCGATGTGTATCTTCTTCTGGATGGCAGCCATTGGAAGAGGTGTTGAGTGGTGGGTGGGGTCCAGGGTGCAATGGTTTTGGATGATAAGCTTATGGAGCTTCTTGTGTGACAGAACAAGATTAAAGCCCAATCGCATTTCTACCCAGGAGCGGCTGGCCTTGCCGCAGCGCTATCATTCCGTAGCATTTCTATTTTTGCCGCAAGCCGTTGCTGAACCGCGTCAATTTCAGCAGAGCAGATCGAGCAGGGCAGGAAATGAAAAAGTAAAGAGCATCCGGTCAATTTTCAATATAAAACACAATACTCAGCTCATGTAGCCTATCACAACTACACATCAATATTATTACGTCATGACAGGTGGCACCAGGTCAGCAGTCAATCAATCAAGGGGTCTCAGAGGGTCGGCAACATGGACGACGAGAGACTCATTGTCAAAGTTCAGCAACATGAAGTCATTTATGTACCAAATCATCCTTTTTATAATGACAATGGCCGGAAGGACAAAGCGTGGCATTTAATTGCAGTAGTTTTGGGAGTGGAAGGTAAGTACATTAGGTTTAGGATTATCGCGTGATCTCGTGATCTCGCGTGAATATGGCTGCCGCTGCGCTGCCGTAACGCATCCGGTGGAAATGCAAGCAGGGCAGAGTCGCAGCCGTTCCGTGCCGCAGCCGTAACGCGGCCGTAACGCGTCCGGTGGAAAGGTTAGTGGTATACCCCAGATTGTTTAGGAGGATATGAAATTGCATTTATAAACAGGGGTGCACATAACTCTTTAAGTGAGTTAGTCACTCAGGTGAGTACCAGGAGATGGTGTTTGGTACTCACCCCCACTTACCCAGGTTCACAAAGGAGATCCCATTTTAAATACACAACTTCTTCAGCACAGCATTGTTTTTTGCTCCACCTTTTTGTAAATAAAACTACAGCAGCTTGAACATGGAGCGATTGAATGTCTCACAGTAAGGAACGACAACGTTGGGATCAGATGATTTTGCGCAGTTCTCCAATGTGTGGTGGTACACCACACATTGGAGAACTGCCCATGGGCCCATGGGTGTGACCATGTTGAATGTCTCACAGTAAGGAACGTTGTGATCAGCTGTTCTATTTCATGTAGGCTATGCCATCTAGGCTTCGCCTTATGGGCTTGTCCCATGAAAATGTTGAACTATGCACCAATCAACGTGGGCACCACCCACATTCCCATAGCACCGTGTATATATGGCGGCGCAAACCGCCATCCTCCCTTTTCTTTCAGCATTTGTACTGATCAACGGAAAACGAAGATATGACTTCCATTAAGATGACCCGTGGCAGCGGCGTGGGCGAGGCGAACGGCCAACGGCCCTTTTCAGGGCCACTGGAGAGCGCTCCTGTAAGAGCTGACGGGCCCTTTTCAGAGCCTCAGTGCGCCTCCTGTCCCGCCTCCCTGGCTCCGGCTGACAGACACCGGGCCTGTTTCAGGTGCCTCGGTGCTGAACACGCCGCTGCTGCCTTGGTTGCCCCCGCCGCCTGCACCGCCTACCGCGCGCTGCCTGAAGAGGGGCTCCTCTCCAGGCACCTCTGTTTCTGTTGGTCTCGCTGAGGCCATCGACATCTTCGGGGCCGAAGTTCCGGACGCCCAGGACGCCGGCGAGTGATTCGAGGTTGACGACGTCGCCTCTTTGGACGACTTCTTTCCTGGCTCTGCGTCCGAGTTCTCCCGCTCCGGGGCTTCCACCGAAGCTGCTATCGTCCCGAGGGAGGGACCGCGCCGGATGGCCGATCTCTTCGGCGAGATCATGGGTGAGGCGGCGGCCATCAAGGGCATCCCTATGCCAGTCCCGCCACTCGCCCCCATGTCGGATGACATGCAGGGCGAGTGTTTTTGCACCCTGTCTTCCTCCCGGCGGGTTACCCAGTGCCCCCTGTTCCCACCGGTTCAGCACCTTTTCACCGCTGCGGGTGGGGACCACTCTACTCTGAAGGCCCCGGTGAGGGCCTTCACTGACTTCACCAACGTGGAAGGGTGGGCTGATACTCAGACGAGGGGGAGCCTTCCCTGGCAGCGCTTCTCTGTCCGGGCGCCGGATGGCGTCCTAATGAGAAGCTGCTGCCCCCGACCGCCTCCAGAAGCACATTGCCGCCCTGACGGACATGGTGTTTATCTATGCCTCGCAGTCTGCGGCGGCGGTCAACAACATCGCCCTGCTCTCCTCTGCCCTGGTCTCCTTGTCGGCTGGCAGGGAGGATTACGGCCCGGAAGAGGCCGCGAGATGGCTGGCGGTTTCCCGCTTCTCCAGCACCATCCTTCAGCTGTGCCAGCTGGTAGCCGTTTTGGCCAGCCGGCATATGGCGTGGGCCACAATGATCCAGAGGACAATATGGCTATCTCACACCGCGGTTTCGGAGCGAGAGCGGGCCGGCCTCGTCCAGGGCCCATTAGCTCCGGATGGACTATTTGGGTCCCGGTTCTCAGAGGTGCTCGCTCACAAGCAGGCCTTCCATGAGAATCGTTCCCGGTTCGGGGCGATTCTCACGGGCTCCTCCCACCAGCAGGCGGCCGGACGGCGTGTTTACATAACCTCTGGTTCACCTGCTTCTAAGAAGCGGCGTCCCTTTGAGCTTCGTGGGCGGGCTGGAGACTCATTAAACGAGCCCGTGGATACGGACGCTTGTACTAGTTTCCTAGTGTCCCACATAATCCCCTCTACCTCCCTTCTACAGTCTGTGGAAGGCGAGAAGACGGGTCTGCGCGCTGTGCTTACAGCCAGCGGACAACGCACGTCATGAGTGCTACGGCTAGACGGCTCGTTGCCTGTTCAGCGGACACGAACGCGGCGTCTAGGCAGCTCGCTGTTTGTACAGCGACTAGCTCTGTGATGTCTACCATGCTCGCTGAGCGTCCTCCCTTTCATGGGATACCCCCCTAGGTCCACACACTGAAGAGGCGGTAGGGGCCGAGGAATACGGGTTATTTCTGGACAGCGTTCCTCAGCTGTCAGCTCGCTCTCTCTCCGACCGCAACGCGTGTTGGCTAGAGCAGTGCGTTCTACCATCGTCGTTGGACAACACGTTGAGATGGGGTCATCCCATACAGTTTAAGCGCCGTCCCCCACCCTTTATGGGGTTGGTGTAGACCAGGCTACGGGATCCGGCGGCAAGCGCGGCTCTGGCAGCGGAGGTGGCCCGTCTCTTGGAGAAGGGGGCCATCGTTGTCGTTCCCCCCCACGAGTCACATCGAGGGTTTTACTCCCGCTCCTTCCTGGTTTCCAAGAAGTCAGGGGAGATGAGACCTATTCTGGATCTTCGCGTGTTCAACAGATTTGTTGCCGCGAGGAAATTCAGAATGCTCACTATCAGAGCGCTGCTCCGATGTGTGAGATAGGGCGACTGGTTGACATCCCTGGATCTCAAGGATGCTTACTTCCATGTCCCTGTTCGGCAGGCGCACAGGAAGTTTCTCAGTTTTGCCTTTATGGGGGTGGCGTACGAGTACCAGTGCCTGCCATTCGGCTACTCCCTGGCCCCGCGCACCTTCTCGAAGTGTGTGGAGGCGGCGTTGGGACCGCTCAGGCGTCAGGGAAAGAGGGTTCTCTTCTACCTCGACGACCTACTTATTCTGAGCGACTCAGAGGAAGCTGCGAGAAGGGACACCATGACTGTGATAAACCATCTCTCTTTCCTGGGTTTTGCCATCAACTGGGAGAAGAGCTTCCCGCTCCCCGGCCGGCAGATAGTCTACTTGGGGCTTTGCCTAGACTCAGCCGCCATGACAGCGATGCTCTCGCCTCCTTGGCGAGACGCCATCCTGTTGGCACTCTCTTGCTTTGTCGTTCTCAGAAACGTGACCGCGATGTCCACCATGTGCCTGTTAGGGCTGATGGCGGCCACCCATCCCGTTGTTCCCCTGGGTCTGCTCTTTACGCGCAGATTCCAGCGGTGGTTTGCTCGCCAACGGTTGGACCCTGTGCGACACAAGCTCAGGGTGCTCCTCCTACCCTGTTCAGTGTCACCAGACCTGGAATATTGGGGAAACCCCTCCGCCCTTCTCAGGGGCGTTCCCCTGGGCAGAGTGACTTCCTACGTAGTGGTCTTCACGGACGCCTCGTTGACGGGTTGGGGAGGAACGTGCCTCTCTCACTCGGTGGGAGGCGAGTGGCGCACGCCCCCTACAGTCCACATAAATGTGCTGGAACTCGTCGCTGTGAGGAAAGTGCTGTTGCATTTCTTTCACCTGGTGCGTGGCCGCCACGTTCTGATCAGGACAGTCGGCGGCGGCGTACATAAACAAACAGGAGTGCGCTCCTCTGCTCTCCACCGGTGGTCGAGCTCTGGCTCATCAGTATCCCCTGAGAGCTCTGCATATCGCAGGCGCCCAGAACTTCGGGGCGGACCTCATGTCTCGCGGCGGTCCCCGCCGCGACGAGTGGCGGTTGCATCCCGACATTGTCAGACTGATCTGGCAGAGGTTCGGGACGGCTCTGGTGGACCTGTTTGCGTGCAGGTAGAACACACACTGCAAGTGGTGGTTCTCTCTCGACCCTCGGGATCTTCCCCCGTTGGGGGTGGATGCGTTGGCACACACACCGTGGCCGTGGTTTCTCTTGTATGGGTTTCCTCCGCTCCGGCTGATCCTTCCTCCTTTGGAACGGGTCAGACAGGAGAGATTGTCCCTGATTATAGTGGCTCCGGAGGACCGCTCTGCTCTGTGGTTTCCAGAGCTGGCGGCGCTCTCACGGACGGCGCCGTGGCCGGTACCGTTCAGACCGGATGCGCTTTCACAGGCCTATGGGACGGTGCACCACCCGCCCAATGTATCGTTGATACATCCTGAGAGGTTGATCCAGCAGGGCAAAGGTTTGCCTGAAGCGGTTATCGACACTATTCAGGGTGCTCGTGCGCCTTCTACTTCTTCCCTCTATGCGGCGAAGTGGTGCGCTTTCTCTGATTGGAACCACGCTGTCCCATCCCATTGCGAGGTGGGAAGCGTGCTTGCGTTTCTACAGCACTTATTGGAGAAAGGTTTGGCTTTCTCCACTATCAAGGTCTATGTGGCAGCTGTTTCGGCTGGCCATGCGGGCTGTGATGGTGGACCGATCTTCAGCCATCCACTGGTCAAGAGGTTCTTGCGTGGGGCTAGACGGTTAGGCCTGTTTCGCGCGTGCTTACACCACGCTGGGATCTCCCCAACGTGTTGCGCGGGTTGTCCAGGGACCCCTTCGAGCCTCTGTCTCAGGCCCCTTTGGATGCCCTGTCCTTTAAAACGGCGCTCTTATTGGCTTTGGTTTCTGCCAAGCGGGTCTGTCAGCCCGAGCTGCTTGTTGCTTAACGAGGACAGCTCCTTTGCGCTGCTCAGACCTAATCCTGTGTTCCTCCCTAAGAACATTAATAGTTCTTTCCGGTCGAGGGATATTGTGCTTAAGGCTTTTCACCACCCGCCTCATTCTAGTGAGGCGGAGGCATCTCCTGTGCCCTGTGCGGGCGCTGGCTATGTACGTGAATCGTCGGCCGCGTTCCGCTCCACGCAACAGTTCTTTGTGTTTTAGCAGCAGGGGCCGGGCTCTCTCTAAACAGCGGTTTTCTCGCTGGATATGTGAGGGTGTTTGCTTAGCCTACGCTTGGCAAGGCTTAGCGCCACCATTGGGCGTTAAAGCTCACTCGACACGGTGATGGCCGCTTCAACGGCTCTACTCAGAGGTGTTCCTGCGCGGCTGCGTCTTGGTCTTCCACCAGGCCCCTTTGTTCGTTTCTACATGTTAGACATGTCCAGGGGCTTACTCGGAAACTCTGTGTTGGAGTCTGGTGCCCCTTCTACGGCTTAGGAATGAAGGCATCGTTGAAATTCCTCTCGCCGGATGGCGAGTTGGATTTGAATGCCAGTATTTCTCTCGAGAGAAGCTCCGTATTGGAGAGTCGAACTCCGTAGCTCCGCCCGGGGTGGTAGCGGACCTAATGGAAACCGTATTACTCTGGTTTTTCCCTTCACTTTCATGGATTCCATGAAGGACGGGTTGGGGCCAGAGTCTTTGCAGACTCACTTTTTTCTCTTGATCATCGCCTTGTTTGATCTAGGAGGAATTCGTTTTTTATTAAGCTGTTGTGTTTTGCACATCCTCTGCTTTTTTGAGTCTTGTGTGCCCTGGTGACTTAAGTTTCTTGACTGGGGTACAGCAGGAGTACATTGATTGGGCTCCGCTCATAGCTTCACCTTCACCAGCCGAGACGGCGTAGCCTGCATGAAATAGAACGATAGTTATGATATTATAACTCTAGTTCTGATTGTAGGCGTAGCCGTCTAGTTTCCCACCTGCTGTACCCTCCAAATGCTGATGGGCGGCGGTTTGCGCCGCCTTATATACACGGTGCCGGGGGAATGTTGAATCAACTATGCACGTTGATTGGTGCATAGTTGAAATTTTTCTGGGACAAGCCCATAAGGCAAAGCCTAGACGGCCATGCCTACAATCATAGGACTAGAGTTATAATATCATAACTATAGATTTTGTGCAGTTGTCCAGTGTGTGCATGAGCGCACAGGCGCTCATCATTCATTTCGAGCCACGGCACCTCTTTGAGCCACTTTTCGCTCGTGCACCTTTTGCCTTCTCTTTGAAGGTGGAACAGCAGAGTTGACAAGATACACGCGTAGTTCTGTGTTGATGACCTGACGGTTAGTTTGGCAAAAGCGCGGTAGGGACACAAGTGACGTTACGCATCCCTGATTATGGGCGCGCATGCGTACTTGCGTACCAGCTATGCGCGCCCCTGTTTATAAACCGTATTTATAATTGTCTTCAGCTGTCTGAGGTAGAAGAGTCATTGATTGTTTGTTGTAATGATGGTGTCTGTGTTGGTGGTCCACTTGAGGGTGCTGTTTGTCTGGACCCACTTGCCCTCTCTGGCCTTGGTTTATGGGTGGAAAGATAATTTAGCTTGGCTGCTCTGGAACTCTTGTCAGACAGATTAGGGAGACCACCTCCACCACCTCGTTTAAATAATTTAACTTCCATGTGAGGGAGGATGATGCCTTCAATTAGCTTCAAGACCACTGAGGGCTACTAGTCTGTAGTGGAAGAGGCAGCCGCAGCAGGTCTATGTGGTGCTATGATCGAACGGGGGGAACCCAAGCGCAGACACAGACAACAGAGGTTGAATTAAACCAGAGGTTTATTGTAGGGAGGATGTGAGCAGTAGGAAATAAACAGGAGGCTGACAGGCGAGGGGGGATGACAGGCAGGTAACACTAATGGGAGGTAGAAGAGCAAACAGGGTGGATGGCAGGCAGGTACGGAGTTGGTGATCCTGGTACGGGGTTGGTGAACCTGGGGCAAGGAGAACAAGGAGATTAAGAACAGGAGGCAATATGGAACAAAAAATGTATTTAGCAATACAAAATTCACTAGTGCTGAGACTGTTTATTGTTTATTGTTTATTATGGATCCCCATTAGTTGTCGCAGAAGCGGCAGACTAGTCTTCCTGGGGTCCAATTAAAATCTGAACATACAAACAATTAATCATCACTCAAATACAGTAAACGTAGTGACAAAACTACAAATACATAGCAACAGTCAAACAAACAAATAAATGGGCATCTGGGCACCTCAGAGCGCAAACACCTTCATCAAACCATAATTCATTGAGCGCCAAGCCAAGTCAGAGTCCCGAGTTCATATTTAACATAAATAAAAATAGGATTTAATTTGCCTCTTGAATTCCCTCTTCACAGGTATAACACGAATGTGCGAAGGGAGTATATTCCACAAAGAAATGGACCTATAGAAGGATGTCCTCCTCATTGCATTACTCCTACAGTGTGGGAGCACAACTAGCCCTGCTGTTGCAGATCTAGTACCATATGAATGAGCATCAGAGCAAAAAACAATTTCATTAAAAAGAGCTCTAGGAACATGAGTGGAAATTACATTCGTAATAAATATCAAGGACCTAATGGATAACCTATCAAGAGCTTTAGGCCACTTGAGATCAGAATGCATCTGATCTACATTTGATCTGTAAGATCTATCAAGGGCAAGTCTAGCAGCCCGGTTTTGTACAGTTTGTAGTTTGCTTAAGTCAGTCTTAGAGGCAGAGGCCCAAATAACAGAACAATAGTCGAGATGGCATAATACTAATGTTTGAACAACCTGTCTCCGTAAAGTAGCTGGTAAGTAGGTGGCACATTTCCGGACCGTAGCAATGCTCCTACTCATCTTGGCAACTATCTGCCTAACATGATCAGTCCAGGACAGAGTGTTACAAATAGAAAGTCCCAGAAGCTTTAACTTGCTCTCCTACTTGACTGGCTGACTAGAAATCTGCAGATCAAGCATAGGCTGACTGGCTACATTATGCCGAGATCCAAAGACAATGCTGACAGTTTTTGATAGATTTAAAACAAGTCTATTTGCAGTAACCCAATTGACCACTGCTTTCAGATCTTGTGACAGAACAGACTTAAGTTTACAGCATGTAGATGCAGAATAGTACAGTGTAGAATCGTCAGCGTATAAAACCAAAGTGGATTCTTGAATAACAAGCGGGAGATCATTCGTAAAAATTGAAAATAAGAGCGGACCCAAACAACTTCCTTGCGGCACACCACAGTCTATGTTAATGCTGTTGGACAGAGTACCATTCAAGAAAACCTGTTGAGTTCTGAAAGATAAATAATTTTCAAACCAAGAGATTGCCATAGGTCCAAAACCATAATGCGTGAGTTTTTCAATCAACAACTTATGGTCAATTAGGTCAAATGCAGCGCTGAAGTCCAACATGACAGCACCAGATAACAATGAATTGTCAATCCCCCTTAACCAATCGTCAGTCATTTTTACCAAGGCAGTGCAGGTGGAATGACCCTCTCTGTAGGCATGTTGTGCATTACTTATCAAATCATTCTTAGACATATAATCATGGATTTGGTTACATACAATCCTTTCTAAAATTTTACTCAAAACAGGTAGGATTGTTATAGGTCTACAGTTAGGACCACTGAATGTGGATTTGGTATCTTTTGGTATGGGAATAATTTTTCCTTCTTTCCAGATTTTAGGACAGGTTCCATTAGATAGACAGGAATTAAATATGTGACATACAGGAAGAGCTATATAATCAACAGCTATTCTGAGTAATTTAACATCAATACAATCTGTACCAGCAGAGTTGTCTTTAGAAATGGATCGTAACAATTTTTCAACCTCCTTGATTTCAACCGGATTGAACTCAAATGTACACTGTTTGCCTTTCATTATGAGATCATCAATGAGCAGACACGATTTGTTCTTTACATTTGTACAAAAGCCTACCCTCAAATTTTCAACCTTTTCCACAAAATACTTATTTAGGTAATTTGACATCTCCTTAGGCTTAGAAATAAATACACCATTATCAGTTTCAATGAAGGATGCAGAAGCATTAGTACTCCGACCCATAATATCATTCATCACTTTCCATAATTTCTTACTGTCATGTTGGGCTCTATCAATCCTTTGCCGATACAATTCTCTCTTTTTTTCTCTGTTCACCTTCGTAACTAGATTCCGTATTTTACAATATGAACTTTATCATTGACTGAACCAGAGGCAATAAAGCATCTTCTTAGCTAATTTCTTTGTTTCATTAAGTTCTTTAACTCCTCATCAATCCAGGGAGCTCCATTAGGCTTGACAGTGAATTTCCTAAGTGGTGCATGTTTGTTTACAATGGGTACGAACAAATCCATAAAAATATTTAACGATTTTTCAGCATCAGGTTCAACACAGACTTTAGACCATTGAGCATACTTGACATCTTCTAAAAAAGCATTGTTGCTGAAATTCTTATATGACCTAGCACAGATTATCTTTGACTTTGCTTTTGGAATCTTTGACTTTCTGGACACAGCAACCAGGTCATGGTCACTGAAGCCAACTAACAATGACATTACCTTGGAACACCTGTCAGCAAACAGAGTAGTCTTCACTCTCGCATCAGTTGTTTTCACACTCCAAATGCAAGATTGTAGAGGTGCGTTTTGAGCTTCCCTTTGAATAGCTCCACAGAGTCAGCTTCCCTGATCGCTGATGGCAGCCTATTCCATAAAAAAGGGGCTCGATAGGCAAACGCTCTCTGTCCAGCCGATTTCTTTTTAACCTTCGGCAGTGAAAGAAGGCCAGCTCCCGAAGACCGGAGAGACCGAGAAGGACTATAAGGAATGATCAGGTCCTTCAAGTACGATGGAGATAATCCATGCAAGGCTTTATAGGTTAACAATAACACCTTAAAGTCTGATCTGAAAGTAATTGGTAGCCAGTGTAGAGAGGCGAGAATAGGTGTAATATGATCAAACTTTCTCGTTCTGGTCAGCAGTCTAGCTGCCGCATTGTGTACCAGCTGTAGACTTTTTGTGGTAGAGTTTCGGTAATCCCGAGAACAATGCATTGCAATAGTCCAGTCTTGACGAAACAAATGCATGAATCAGTGTCTCCGCATCCACTGCGGATAACATTGGTCTGATTCTTGCAATGTTTCTCAGATGGAAAAAGGCAATTCTAGTTATACTTCTTATATGTTGGTCAAAGCATAGGTGAGGGTCAAACAGGACACCAAGATTTTTGACGGATGCACTCTGTGGGATGGCAAAGCCATCCAACCACAGAGAGACATCCTCAGACTTTTCCCGGTCCCGCTTCGGGCCGATAATCATCAGCTCTGTCTTCCCAGTATTAAGCTGTAGGAAGTTTTGTGACATCCAGCCCTTCACAGCAGCTAGACAGGACTCAACCCTTTGAATCTGGCCCGAGTCCCCGGAATCTACAGGAATGTAGAGCTGGGTGTCATCCGCATAGCAGTGGAAACTAATTCCGAAGCCGCGGATAACGTCACCCAGGGGGAGCATATAAATTGCAAAAAGTAATGGACCAAGAACCGACCCTTGTGGTACGCCAAAGCGCAATTTACCGCGCTTTGATTCTGCACCCTCATGAAGCACAAATTGGGTTCTATCGGTGAGGTACGATTCAAGCCAACCAAAAGCAGTACCCCCGAAACCAACATAGTGTTCAAGACGGTGAAGAAGAGTGCTGTGGTCGATCATATCAAACGCAGCGCTCAGGTCCAGCAGCACAAGCATTGTGCTTGTATTTTTATCCAAAGCTAAAAGGATGTCATTTACAACTCTTGTAATAGCAGTTTCAGTTGAGTGGAAATTCCTGAACCCCGACTGGAAAGGTTCGAAGAGATTATTCCTGGTCAGATAATCAACAATTTGCTTCGCTACAATCCTTTCCTGTACCTTGGACAGGAAGGGCAGATTCGATATAGGCCGATAGTTCCTGATTAATTCAGGATCTAGGCCAGGCTTTTTGAGTAGCGGTTTTAACACCGCAGCCTTGAAATTGGAGGGAACAATTCCTGTTGAAAACGAAAGATTCATAAGCGAGAGGATAACAGGCCCCACCGTTGGAAGAAGTTCCTTAAGAACCCTGGAAGGGAGAGGATCCAACATACAAGTTGTTGGCTTTGAGGCCTTTATCACCCTTTCAAGTTCCACCAAAGAAATCGCCTTAAACTCCAAAAGAGTTGCGTCAGAGTTCACCATCCTACTTGGGAGAACCCCATCCTGCCCCACAGGATGTGTAGGATTAGCCGCACGGCAAGCATCAATTTCCTCTCTAATTGATTGAATCTTATTCTCAAAGAAATCCATGAATTCACCTGCCACGATCGAGGAGCCTACGGTCTGATTCTGTTTCTGAGTGAGACTCCTCACCGTGTCAAAAAGAAATTTAGGATTAGTTCTATTCAAATTAATGATACTAGAATAGTAGGCGTTCCTGGCAATAGTCAGCGCACCCTTATAGGTGATCAGACTATTATGCCAAGCAAGATGAAAGACCTCAAGTTTAGCCGAGCGCCATTTACGTTCAAGGATCCTGCAGTTTCGCTTCAAAATGCGCGTTTCTGCATTAAACCAAGGAGCTGGTTTTTTCAAACTTCGTTTTTTAGTTACGTGCGGAGCAACTGAATCAATGGCAACAGACAAGGCAATGTTGAGGTCATCAGTAAGACACTCCACAGAACCACTACAGTTACAGAGAGGTGCAAGTGAACTAGTTAACTTATCTGCCCTAGCTGTAATGGTTGCAGGTGTGATGCGGCGACAGCTGAAAGTAGCTTGCTGATCGTCGCAGGGGCAGGATACCACCACCTGGAAAGTGAGCAAAAAATGGTCTGATAAAGCTGAGGTGTAGGAAGAGACCACTAGCTGTGAAATGTCTACACCGCGGGTCAGAACGAGATCCAGCGTGTTTCCACCGATGTGGGTTGGGTGCTGGACGAGCTGTTTGAAGCCAAGCGTATCTGTAATGGACAGAAACGCCCTTGTGAGGGCATCAGACGGGTTATTCACGTGAATGTTGAAATCCCCAATAAGCAAAACATTGTCTGAGTATGTAGCCAGATCAGCTGCAAAGTCAGAAAACTCATCAAGAAAAACTGAATACGGTCCTGGGGGACGGTATACTACAGCTAAAACAAAAGAGTCTGGAACTCGTTTTGCTTCTCTGGGAGCTGAGGTGCAGAGCGCTAGCACCTCGAAGGATCTGAAAATATATCTATTCTTTGGCTTTAAATTAAGCTTAGAATTAGATATCAGGGCTACTCCACCACCTTTCTTAACTTCTCTAGATACTTGGGTGCTAACGTAATGGGGTGGAGTAGCTTCGTTTAGGGCTAGAAACTCATCTGGTTTTAACCAGGTTTCACAAAGCCGATCTTTTTATCAATGATTAGATCATGGACCAAGAGCGCCTTCGATGAAAGCGACCTTATGCTCATGAACCCTATTCTGAGTGCTTCCTTTTTATTATTTTCAGAGGGAGTCCGGTTAACACTCAACTCCGAAGCGGTCAAGGGGATACCGCGGTTTCGACATACTGGTTGCGGCCCTCGTCTGCGGGTTTTACACCTCGAGACAGCGCGAGGCCGCACCACCGTACATATAGGTACAGCTTTATTTTCAGAGGGAGTCTGGTTAACACTCAGCTCTGAGGCGATCAGTGGGATCGCCAGAGTTGGACATACTGGTCGCGGCGCTCGCCTGCGGGTTTTACACCTTGAGACAGAGCGGGGCCGCACCACCGTACATATAGGTACAGTGTTAATTTCAGGGGGAGTCCGGTTAGTTGTTAGTATTTGATTTGACATGCGGTTTATCATGCGATTTGCCATGCGATTTTGCACGCCTGTACTAGGTACAGCGTTAATTTCAGAGGGAGTGTGGTTAACACTCAGCTCTGTCATGCGAATTAACATGCGATTTTGCACGACTGTACATATTGGTACAGCGTTAATTTCATGCGATGCGTCATGCGTCATGCGATTTACCATGCGATTTACCATGCGATTTGACATGCGATTTGACATGCGGTTTGACATGCCGTTTGACATGCAGTTTTGCACCAGCGTACATTTAGGTACAGCGTTAGTTACAGAGGGAGTCCGATTAACACTCAGCTCTGAAACAATTGGTGCAATAGATCCTGGTTCAGCTAACCCATCTGCTGTTCTAGACTCTGTTCTAGACTCTGCAACGTAGTTGCTAGCAGGTTTACTAAACTCCTGCAGCCCAGCGTGCTGTGAGTCAGAGTTCCCGTTGTCCGGTAATTACCGGTCTTTGACCGGAAAAAAATGAGGAGGACCAAAATTCTAAATGTCTCCGGTCAGAAGGACCGATTGGAAATAAGGCCCCGTCCACACGGAGCCGAAACGGGCGAAAACGATCCGGTTTCGTTTTATGCTTAATGTTCAAGGCGCTGGTTCTCCACAGAAAAAAGTGGAGCGCATCAACCCTGCGCTCATACAGCATGCGCGCTGTATCCAAACATTCAGTCACGAGGAGATTCAACCAATGAGCAGAACAAAATTGAGCAGGTCCTATGTTCCCGGTTTTCCCCAAAAAGGGTCCTATGTTCCCCTGTAGCCATACATACCGGGGAGCATAGGACCCTTTTTGGGAAAAGCGGGGAACATAGGACCCTTTTCCCAGAAAAGGGTCCTATGTTCCCCGCAATCTATCAATCTTTAAAAACATTAGATTTGGCTGTCGGCGTTCAACAGAGTGACATGTCTAACGTAACAGCCAATCAGCGTTCAACAGGCCAACTCAGTGCAGTGCAGTCCGGGGTGAACTGCAGCATGGAGGAGAAAGTGATTGTTGCCGTTTGCGACTCCCGGAGCTCCTTATATAATAGTATATAATATAATTGTATAATAATATCACGGCCAAAAGCTCTGTGCACCTCCGGATGGCCGTAACGCGGGGAGCTCTCGTAGGGATTGGGCTTCTCGGGGTTTGTTTACCGGCGTATGAATATACTGCGTCAGGTTCTCCGACGTCTCTCCCTCTACCACAAAAGGTAAAGACATGCAATGGTAGTTATCTCGGCCGGAATTTGGCAGTAACGGTGGAAAAAGTAACAGACCGGGGAACATAGAACCCTTTTTAAAAAAAGTGTCCTATGTCCCCCGGTCAAATACATATCGGGGAACATAGGACCCTTTTTTGGGAAAAGCAGGGAACATAGGACCCTTTTTTTTTAAAAAAAGGGTCCTATGTTCCCCAGTCTCATACAAAGAGGGGAACATAGGACTCGGGGAACATAGACACGCTCCCCTATAGACTACCGTAGGTTTATGAACTAAACGGCGGCAAGCTAGCGAAAGCCGGCGGCAAGCTTTGCGGAGCACCGGTATTTAACAACCATGGCGAATCAAAATATGATCACACACTTCTTCTTCGTTATATAGCCTGCCTATCAATTTTTCTAAGTGTAATAAACAGGGACAATATCCAACCGTTTTTTTTCCAATTTGACCGGTAAAATGAAACCTTCCCGGTCACATGACCGGCACCAATTTCTTCTAGCGGAAACACTGCTGTGAGTGGATGAGTCACGCCTGACTAAGACATCTATCTATGTTTTTTGACATAATTGAGGCACCTAACCCAGTAGGGTGTAGGCCGTCTCTCATGAGCACACCAGGGCGACCCCACAGGGAGGGCCAGTTATCTATGAAACCAAAGCCCTGCTCTGAGCTATATAGGGCCAGCCAGCGATTTAGAGACAATAGTCTACTATAACGCTCATCATTACCCTTATCGGGTAGAGGGCCAGAGAGAATTAATCGATGCCGACACATCTTTCTGGCGAAGTCACAAAGCCTAGCTATGTTGCTTTTTGTGACCTCAGTTTGTCTTGTCCTAGCATCGTTGGTGCCGACATGAACTACAATGTTGTCGAAACTAGTGTCGGTGTTTGGTGCATCTAATCTAACTCCGTATGAGGTCTGACCGCATGTCAGCACCCTAAGTTTAGCTTCAATGTCGGGAGCCCTGGCCCCAGGTAGGCAATTAACTGTCACTGGCGAGTGTAGCCTAACTTTACGTGTAACAGAGTCACCTATGACTAGGGTTTCTACCCCGAAAAAGACTTGCGAGGCAGGGTACTGACCGCAACCTGCCTCGCAAGTGGTGCTGCCGACAGGATTGCCTGTTGTTGCGTCTGCGGCGTCACACGGCTGCGTCTGCGGCGTCACACTGCAGCCTTCGGAATCAGCCTGTGGAGAGCCTGTGGAGAGAGAGCACAGTGCAAACCCTCGGATACAGAGACACTGTTAAAAACCCTTGAATACGGAGACACTGTTAAAACCCTTGGCTACAGAGACACTGTTAAAAATCCTCGGCTACAGAGACACTGTTAAAACCCTCGGCTACAGAGACACTGTTAAAACCCTCGGCTACAGAGACACTGTTACAACCCCTCGGATACAGAGACACTGTTAAAACCCTCGGATACAGAGACACTGTTAAAACCCTCGGCTACAGAGACACTGTTAAAACCCTCGGATACAGAGACACTGTTAAAACCTTCGGATACAGAGACACTGTTAAAACCCTCGGCTACAGAGACACTGTTAAAGGAGAGTGTATAGGAGAGTGTTGCACAAAGCTCAGAGGGCCCATAGGAAGAAACTCAGTGACGAGTTAATGAGCATGAAATCTGAGAATCCAAAGCTGTACTGGAAGAAGCTGAATGATTCTAGCAAAATCAAAAGTGTTTGTCCAATCACAGTAGAAGAATTCCATGACCACTTTGAAAACTTATCTGATGGGGGTGTACCAATAGATGAGCTCCAAGAACTTGAAAGTGACGGACAAATAATAGACAGTATTGTTCTGAATGTGTGTTTCACTGAACAGGAAATTAATGAGGCTATTCGAAAAATAAAACCAGGAAAAGCTGCAGGCATAGATACAGTGCTGAACGAATACATTAAAAGCACCTCAACTATTTTTATGCCTCTATATGTTCTCTTGTTTAATAAGATCTTGGATTCAGGTGTTATCCCCGAGGATTGGGTGCTTGGTTTAATCGTGCCAATATATAAAAAGAAAGGGGATAAGAGAGACTGTGATAACTATAGAGGAATCACACTTTTGAGTTGTTTAGGTAAATTATTTACGAATGTTTTGAATGAAAGGCTATGTACATTTTGTGAAGATAATTCTACACTGAAGGAGAACCAGGCAGGATTCAGAAAGAACTACTCGACCGTCGATCATATCTTTTTACTCAAACAAATCATTGATTTGTACCGCTTTAAAAAGAAAAGTTTATTTTGCTGTTTCATTGATTATAGTAAGGCATTTGATACAGTCTGGAGAGATGCACTCTGGCATAAGCTCTTAAAAATAGGTATCGAAGGTAAATTCCTTAATTTAGTTATCAACATGTATAAAAATATAAAATCATGCGTATATGTTAATGGAGCTAAATCTGAGTTTTTTGCAAGTTTAACAGGAGTCAGGCAGGGTGAAAACTTATCACCACTGCTGTTTGCCCTCTTCATTAATGACTTGGAGGATTATCTATTACAAAAAGGTTGTGAGCCCATTACTTTTGATGATGCTGTGTTAGACAATTATATACAACTAATGGCACTGATGTACGCTGACGATACTATTATCATGTCTACAACTAAGAGAGGGTTACAGAAAGCTATAAATCATATGTGTGACTTCTGTGAGAAATGGAAACTAAAAATTAATAGCGATAAAACTAAAGTTACAGTTTTTGGTTTTAGGAGAGCGGATACTAGTACACTACAGTTTGTGTGCAACGGTCAAAGTCTAGAGACTGTACATTGTTTCAGATATCTTGGTGTCATCATGAATTATAATGGCTCATTTAAAATTGCTATTGAGGAACTGCATAAGCAAGCATTGCGTGCAATGTTTGCTTTACTCAACAAATGCAGAAAGCTTCAGCTTTCTGTAGATGTCACTCTGGACCTTTTTGACAAGTTGGTTACTCCAGTTATGTTGTATGCATGTGAAGTGTGGGGGTTTGAAAAACTACATCTGTTAGAAAAACTACATCTCAAATTTCTAAAGTACATCTTAAAAGTTAAAATGACAACCTGCAGTCATATGGTGTATGGAGAGCTTGGACGGTACCCACTCTGTGTTACAGTTAAAAAAAGAATAATTGGATATTGGGGGAGACTGTTAGAAAGTAAAGAAAGTAAACTTAGTAAAATCATGTACAATCAGCTACACAGCTTGCATAGCAGTGGTGCATATGCTTCACCCTGGGTATCACAGGTGAAACAGATACTGGATGACTGCGGGTTGTCATATATCTGGATAACACAAAAGTACAACAACATCAACTGGCTGAAAAAAATTGTTGAGCAGAAGTTAAAAGATCAATTCATCCAGAGGTGGCAGAGCGAGCTTACAAGCATGACTTCCTGTGACACGTACATAGAATTTAAACAAGAGTTTAAATTAGAAAAATACCTGATGTATGAAAACCAAAACTCCAGACAGGCTATCTGCAATTTTAGAACGAATAACACCAGAATACCTAAAGTCACTGGAAGATACAAAGGGCTGGAAAGAAGCGAAAGAATGTGCAACATCTGCGATTCCCATTGTGTTGGCGACGAATATCATGTGCTTTTTGAGTGTAAAAATGTAAACGTAATGTATTATAGAAAAAAATACCTGCCAAAATATTATGTCTATTCTCCATCTAAGATCAAACTGATTTTGCTTTTGAGGTCAAATAACTCAGGGGTTATTGCTAAAACAGGTGCCTTTCTGAGAAATGTCCTGCCATTGTTTAAGTAATGTTTTGGGTTTTTCCCTTGCCATGCACCATTGTTTTGGTATGTAATGATTTAAGTTGAATTTTGTGCTCCATGCCATGTGCTATGGCCGTGAGCCGTAATAAATGAAATGAAATGAAATGAAATGAAAATAAAACCCTTGGCTACAGAGACACTGTTAAAACCCTCGGATACAGAAACACTGTTAAAACCCTCGGATACAGAGACACTGTTAAAACCCTCGGCTACAGAGACACAATAAAAAATAACCACAACTAGACAATAATTTAGCTCCAGCCGTCTTGTCCCGGTGTCCTCGCACAGCCTCCAGGCAGCCCAGCACGCAATGTTCTGAACAAACGTCAGCTGCTTCCGGTTCCGGAGAAGGTTCCAGTTCACATTAAAATCACCAAGACAGTACATTTCTCTATTTTCATCTGCAACTCTGTCAAACATATCACAGATTCCATTGAGATATTCCATTCTAGAGTTGGGTGGTCTATAGCAACAACCAATCAGTATTGGGCTAGTATGGGGTAAATTAACCTGTAACCACAATGCCTCAATGTTCATTCATCAAATCAGGTCTTAGTTTTACTGGTATATGATGTTTCACGTAGATTGCCACGCCCCCGCCAAATCAATTTCTATCTTTTCTGAACATGGAAAAACCCTCAATTGATATCAATGAGTCATCAAATGTACTATCCAAGTGTGTTTCAGTTATAGCCATTACATGAATTCCATTGTCCATCAATTTCGCTGAGAGTTCATGTGTTTTATTCCTCAAGCTGCAGATGTTTAAATGAGCTAATGCCAGGCCCTTAGGAAGACCCGGTTTGGAAAAAGTCCCATCAATGCTTGAACTAGCCATAAAACAAGTCCAGCATGCCAATACACAGGCCTACTGGGATTGTGACATTAAAATAACCAGGGAGTGATGCTGAAGTCTCTGAACAGTTGATTATTGATGTACAATTTGTCGACTACCAGGGCAACGCGGCTGTTATGGCTCCGATGTTCTCTCATGATAGGGAAAAGTACTTTACGCCTGTCATGTATCTCAGGAGGGAATTGGTCATTCATGCCAAAGGAGGTGTTCCTCAGCTCTCTGCCCCTCCCCTTGACAAGCTCCTTCTGCTGATAGTGTTCGAAACGAGCCACAATTGCACGGGGTCTGTCCTTTGAGGTTCTTCCCACTCTGTGCACACGGGAGAATGTGACACCCTGAACAGTTTCACTAGGCATGTTAAGCTGGTCTGACATAAACTCCCTAATTACTATTTCACAGTTCTTACCCTCAGCCTCTGGTATCCCAGTAAACACAATGTTGTCTCTCATAGAGCGACACTGTACATCCAGAAGCGATTCCCTCAACTTCTTGTTTACTGTTTCAATGGTATCAACTCTGGCTTCCATAATTTCCATCTTACCCTTCAGTTCTACATTGTCCTTGACCAAATCTGAAATGAGTTCTTGACTGAACTCTAAGCTTTCTTTTAGGCCCTTTATCTCCTCCATCATAGCATTCAACATATCCAGTTTGTCAAGTTTCTTGTTGATGGACTGTAATGTTATCACCTTACTGTCCCCCTCAGTAATTGCCAATGCATCATCTGACGGATATTCATCACCACTCTCAGCATCAGAGCATGTCTTTTTATTTGGAGACTGTTTAACAAAGTCAGTAATCTTCTGCGACTGGGTATCTTGTTTCATCTTCTGCCTATGAGGCCTTGCAGCCTTCTGTGATTTACTCATGATATTGTAGTGATAACTATGAAGTTGCCAAGCTTACCTATCTGTTTTAGCTAAATCCAGCGCACCTCTAGTAACCCTGGTTACCCAGGAGAGCTGCAGTCAAGGTGGTTGTAGGCTAGCAGTTGGAGGTCAGATGCTAGCAGCTGGAGGCGAGCAGCTGGAGGTTAGCAGCTGGAGGCTAGCATCTGGAGGTTAGCAGCTGGAGGTTAGCAGCTGGAGGTTCGCAGCTGGAGGCTCGCAGCTGGAGGTTAGCAGCTGGAGGCTCGCAGCTGGAGGTTAGCAGCTGGAGGCTAGCTTGATGGTTGTAGCCTAGCAGGTGGAGGCTAGCAGCTGGAGGCTAGCAGCTGGAGGCTAGCAGCTGGAGGCTAGCTTGATGGTTGTAGGTTTGTGTGGCCGCAGCACAGACGTCCCGCTTTTCCTTCCCGGATACACAGTATCCAGCTGTGGTGCTGGTGTCGGTACACTTCCAGCTGGCTCCCAGTCTGTCTCCGACTGCAGTCGTAACTCCACACCAGGAGAGGGCGCTGTGAGATGTTGATTATTACTGGTTAACTAGCACTGTGGTTGAATCAACGATCTGGCGATGAGTTGCTGAGGAACCAGGCTCTAAGTAGGGCATAGACAATGACTGGAGATGGAGGGCAGGTGTGCAAGTCGAACAGGTGTAGAGCCGGGGAACACCTTTCCCAAGAGGGGGAGACGTAGCAGAGTATCTGCTGGGTACGGCCATGGCTGAACAGGGGGTTTTTGGGGACAGGGATGGTGGTGGTGAATACTGTGAAGCATTCTAGAAGGGAGCATTGCTGAAGGGAGATGTTGGTGAGTACATGCGCCAGATCAGCAGCACTGAACCAAGTGGTGGATCAAAGCGGGGCTGATTCTGTCAAGGCCTGTGACTTATTGACCTCTTCTCTGTATCGCCATGGTAGAAAGGGGGAGGGAGTGCGAACAGGCAAAGGCTCAAACAGGTTTCATTTGTCTGGGAAATCACTGTAATTACCTAGGAGGTATGTGGAGCTCTGCTTATGTGATTTGTTTGAGTTTTTGCCAAGTAGTTTGTAGGTCCTTGGATGTGATTTGTTGCTCCTGTTTTTTTTAATACATAGTAGTTATAACCTCCTCAATGAAGATCTTAACTAATAATTAGAAGCTATTATTAGAAAATCTTCACTGTTGCCATTATTGTAGGTATAATCTTTTTTCAGATTTGGGATAGTGGAGAAAGAATTATCTGTAGGAGGTGACCATGTTGCAACCACTTCTACTTATTGCAATGATCTGGTCTGCTGCCTTGCCTGAGGGCCCCTTGATTCTTACATAATCTGTGAAATGCCCTCATGTTTCACAGACTTGTTGTGCTGTTTGTGGACAATGATTTCTTTGATCTGAAGAACAAGATTCATGCTGGCTCTTGTTTCCCAGTAAACCGTTGCTTCCTGCACTGGAGGGGGCGTAAAAACGAAAGAATAGTTTATAAGAAGGTGAAACCGGATCTCTATACAATATGTGAACTTTTAAAAAGTTTACTGCTTAAGCTCAGTTTACAGTTTAATTTAGCTCATCAGTCATAGGATCGCATGAACCAATGAGGATGATCCTGGTGAAATGTTTTCTACTTACTGAGTATAAAAGACAATGACATATCTGTTCAACACAATGTACACTGCATTTCCACAATGCTTCCCAAACTGTCCTGATAACTACAATTTTTGACCAGCCTGCTTGATTTTGCACTTCAAGCAGTGAAATATCTCCATATCCCCCTCCTCTCCTCTAAACCTCCAGGCCTCCTCTCCTCTAAACCTCCTCTCCTCTAAACCTCCAGGCCTCCTCTCCTCTAGACCTCCTCTCCTCTAAACCTCCAGGCCTCCTCTCCTCTAGACCTCCTTTCCTCTAAACCTCCACGCCTCCTCTCCTCTAAATCTACAGGCCTCCTCTCCTCTAAACCTCCAGGCCTCCTCTCCTCTAAACCTCCTCTCCTCTAAACCTCCGGGCCTCCTCTCCTCTTAAACTCCTCTCTTCTTAACCTCCAGTCCTCCTCTCCTCTAAACCGTCCTCTCCTCTTAACCTCCAGGCCTCCTCTCCTCTAAACCTTCTCTCCTCTTCACCTCCAGGCCTCCTCTCCTCTAAACCTCCAGGCTTCCTCTCCTCTAAACCTCCTCTCCTCTAAACCTCCAGGCCTCCTCTCCTCTAAACCTCCTCTCTTCTTAACCTCCAGTCCTCCTCTCCTCTAAACCCTCCTCTCCTCTTAACCTCCAGGCCTCCTCTCCTCTAAACCCTCCTCTCCTCTTAACCTCCAGGCCTCCTCTCCTCTAAACCTTCTCTCCTCTTAACCTCCAGGCCTCCTCTCCTCTAAACCTCCTCTCCTCTAAACCTCCAGGCCTCCTCTCCTCTAAACCTCCTCTCTTCTTAACCTCCAGGCCTCCTCTCTTCTACATCTCCCCACTAGACCCAAGTCAAACAAGACTTAAAAAAAACTTAAATCAATCAAAACTCCACCCCTTCTAAAAGCTCCACCAACATGGACACATAGTGGCTGGTTCCCACAAATTCCCACAAAGCATGCACCCCAGGACAACCCTTTACATCTGTCAACACTCTACCTCATACAATTTGTATTGGTGTCTGAGTCTCTCTGCAGATGGGGGGTTTGTTCTGCAAGAAACAACAACATATCTGTATCAGACCCATGAAACAAACTTGTCATTCCAAAGAAACAAAGAAAATATATGAACCCACATGTTTCAGGAAAAACCCACGGGGCAACTGCAATCATTGTCCTACATACTGGAATAGCATTTGACCTATCCGAGGTGGTGTAACGATTTACCAAGGGTGTGGGGTCCAAAGTAACCTTTCTTTATTTGAGACCAATAACTTTTTGGGTGTGTAAGACTAGCTATGGAGAGTCGGCTATAAATCCATATTAATTTGCATCAGAAATATGTTAGATTCCCCTTTTATTTTGGTGTTTTCTGTTAACGACTCAAAATTCTGCCTTTTGCGCGTTGCGATCCTGGATTTCGCAATATCTTCGGTTGAATTACAAAATAAAATAAAAATATAGCTGCGAGCAGCAATGTGGGGGTCAGGCAGAATAGGACTCCGTAAACTAATTTTGCTGAACAGACGTAATCGGTTAGGTGGCTACATGATGACTGTAGGAGCGGTCAGTAAATCAAAGCGCATTCATCCTTTCGTAGTGTCACAATGCGATCTTTTATTGCGTAACCCTAACAGCAAAATAAATTAAGTTAAAACACATCTTCATTAATTACAGCTCCCCCTAGAGGTTCAGAAAACTCGCTTCATCTCATAATGCGGTTGAAAATCGTTTGCCCTTCCGCTCCCTAGCCAAAACACCTGTGCTCAGGTGACATCTACATATCCACCCCCTGACATCATCATTGCATCATCATCATCATAATCATTTCACGTCAACATGATCAATAGTTTTTCTTTTCTTTATAAGTTCCTCACATGAATATGATAAATAGGACATAGGTAAAACACAAATCAGTTGAATCGCTTCAACAATGACCGTCTCAGTGATTTCACCCACAAATATAGCTGCAAGCAGCAATGTGGGGGTAAAGCAGAATAGGACTCCATCAACTAATTTGCTGGACAGACGTAATCGGCTAGGTGGCTACATGATGACAGTCTCAGTAATTAGTAATAACGACAGCTGTTGGAATGAATGAACTACAGCATTATGCGACTCGTCAATGTTTACAAAATGGAAAAAGGACCCCATCTAGTGGTAAGGGCGCATTTTCGTCTGCCTGACAGAAGAAATCTCACAAATACATAGGGATATTCTGAACAATATCCCTAACAGAGGCACGATGTAAACAAACATCCATTCTGGAGGTGGTTCATGAATCATCTAATCCAGTAAGAATTGCAGTTTATATTGTAAGTGGGCGAAATGGTAAATAAAGTCATTGTCGCATTACACATGCAGTACCGCTTGTCGTCACACGAGTGCTGTGTCTACCCTTCAATGAGCGCTGTTCAGCGCAACTAACATGTATATAAATGAAGTAGTGTTCTGATTGTATGCTGTATGTCAGATTGACATGATGATTTAACATGATTGATATATTACCAGTTTTATATAACACAGTGTATGATGACCATGATAAAATGCATATCATTAGATATGCATTTTATTAGATAGATTTACTGACAATGAAAGCTATTGGCAAATGGTTATCACAACGAAAATACATTGATGTTGCTTTCTAAGGGCTGGGATAGACATGCTGCTAACAACGTCACCATAGGCATTGATGTTGCCCAACTATTTGGGCATCATCAGGATAGGGTCATAAGACTATGAGCCAAGTTTGGTTTGGATACATGAAGGCCTTGCAGAGATATGAGCTAATTTCCCTTTTTATGTTCCCCTGAAGACAAAGGTCACCCAATTGCTTGGGTGTCCCCAGAATGATGTCATGAGTCTATGTACCAAGTTTGGCTAAGATATGTTAAAGAGCTGCTGAGAACAGGCTTACTTCCTGTTTAGCGGCTTTGCCGTCAAGTTTGACTGGCTGTCACAGCGGTGACAGACGGTTTTGAATTTGAAAAAGCTGTTTGACTAATTTGTTCAGCTTGGTCCGAAGATCATATATGGCAAGTTTCATGAAGATTGGACAGAATTTGTGGATATGTACTATTGATTTTGACGACTTTCAACATGTGCGGCCAAATTCTGAGAAATAATTTATTAGCTATATGAAGAGGTCTGACAGTATCACCAGACATTAAAAATGAGTTTGAAATGTAATCATGTGAAGAGAGAGGAGTTAAAACACATCTTCATTAATTACAGCTCCCCCTAGAGGTTCAAGGTCACCAAATTATGATTTATCATAGGGCTGCTGAGAAATTGCCTTACTTCCGGTTTTGTCCAGCATGGCCTGAAGATCCTTTGTGCCAAGTTTTGAGATGATTGGAAAGCATTTGTGATAGAAGATGCATATTGAAGGTCTATACATAAACCAAGATGGCGGAAAATCCATCATGGTGCCAAGCGACGACATAGTATGCAAGCATATATGTAGCAAAATTCAAATGGCAATGCAATTTGCAATTCAATAAGTCATTACATCATGCAATTGACAATTCATAATGCAATTTAATAATGTAATTTGTCAATACGTTATTCAAAGTGTATTTTATTTTGCAAAGTGACAATGAAATCCTCAATTAAATGTGCAAAAGTTATAACAATAAAAAAAGAATAACATTTTGTCAAATTTTTTGAGTTCCTTTATTCTGAGTTCCTTTATTATGTATTTATTGAAAAGCAATAGCGTCCCCGTGATTGCAATGCACTTTGCCACGCTCCGTGTGTTGCGAAATTCAAATTACATTTCAATCCGCAAAGCGTTTTGCAAAAGATTTAGCATAACGCTTTGCAAAAGATTTAGCAAAACGTCTCAGCCAATAGCATCTAGGCGGGAACTACGTCACTTCCTCGTCAGACCGGCTGATCATCCACGACCTGGCTAGCACTTGGCACTTTCTTTTCCATGCCTAGCATTGTGCCAGGTTTGACGGATATAGTAATAACGTGAAAATGGCGGAAAAGACGGTCGCGGAATTGCTGAGCGAGCTCGTTGCTTTGCTTAGAGAAGATGCAGAGCAAGAGACTACACCATATCAGACGACCGAAATGATAGCGAAAGAGCGAATAACTTTTGGCTGGGTTGTAGGCAGTGGAGGTAAACGCAACATTAGGTTTTGAATAACTGGCGTAACGGCCTCTTCTTTTTGGAAACGAGACAAATACCGTGGTCTATAATAACATGGACAGTCGGGTCACAAGTTGATCTGGCTGCATCCTGCTCTTTGGAAGACTAGTTGTGGTTTATTGTACGGCAGATATTGAAGTCTCTATGGCTCAACGGCACAATGGCATGGAATCTGAACTTGAAAATATTTCCCCCCCAAAATTGTATGAGTTTGGAACTTCCGGTTTGATTAAATTCGAATAATACAAGGTTTTACCATCACAATCATCTTGTGCAAGCTTTTGTGGAGGTATACTAAAGATGGGGAAACCGAGGAAGAAAAGCCAACCTACAGACGAGCAGTCGCCTGGGAAGAACCAGGACCGCAAACCGAATGCTAGCCAAAAGGATCCGCGCGCACCTAGCTCAAACGAACAGCATGCTACTGGCAATGCTCCGCTGACCTTGGCCGACATGGAGAAACTTCTCAACTCAATGGAGGAACGCATTATAGCCAAACTTTCTGTACAACTTTCTGCTGACAGATCAATTATTGACCGCCACGACCAGACCATCCAACATATGGAATCATCCCTTAACGATATGGAGGCCAGGCTGCTAACCCTTGAGTCAACCTGCACTGCCCTATCCAGAGAGAACAAGGCCCTAAAACTTAAGACGGATGATCGGGAAAATAGATCGAGGCGCAACAATATCCGTAAAACCGGCTTACCTTAAAAAATGTAAGGCTCGCAACCGACCGCTTTCATGAAGGCATTCCTGACAGAAATTTTCGGCGCAGGAGCTTTTCCCTCTCCTCCAGCCGGGGACAGGGCGCACAGAGTAGCCATCCCCCGCAAGAAACAGGACGACCCTCCGTGCCCGTTCATCGCTCGGATCCATCATTACCAGAGCAAGGCATCATGAAGCTGGCTAGAGAGGCTCTTTCCGCGGTTCTGAGATACACATCTACCCCGACAACAACGCAGAGGTGAAGTCACAGCTGAGAAACCCCGGCTTCGGATATCGAATGTTTTTTCCTGCCAGATTCTAAGTCAGCGAAAAGAACGGTCAGAAACAAAAAAAAATTCTCTCCCGAAGAAGTATCCACTTTTCTTCAGAACAACCGACCAGGTATTTCGCCCACTCGCTCTTCTTAAGGAAACTTTGACTTTGATTGCGTAAAATCCACTCAGATGCGGGAGCGGTCACCCTGTTGCGGGTGAGCGCTGTGTTTTTTTTTTGTTTTTATTCGCCCCACACATTGTGTAATACTGTTGTCAGCTGTGTAGCCTCCTGTTGAATGGTGTTGCCTACATTATCTACCGAGATCTGTTAAGCTCCATGCTTATTTTTGCTCTGATTTAGTTTATATTTGTAGCCTATTTATGGCGTTATACTCTACATATGGTCCACAGTTGTTGAACAAGCATTGCATGTGTAACTCCAAGGATAGAATATAACTTACCCTCCAATGCAGCAGCGATTGTTTTTTTTGTTTTATGGACATATATGTACAACTGCTGACGATAGTTTACACCTGTTCCGTTTGCTCTTACCAGACACGCAGTGTCTTTCAACTGTTACATCCTTAAACCTGTATTACTCTTTAGTGATTTTTTTGTGAAAACAGAGTACAAGTGTAAGTTAAGTGTTCTCTTAGATGTTAGCTCAGAGCACTGTTCCTGGCCCCTGTCCCCCTTCAGACGCCTTTCTTCACCTTGTCATTAGAATTCTTATTTATTTTATTTATTATTATTATTATATTGTTATTATTATTATTTTATTACTCCTTCCTACTCCCTACCCTCTCCCCAGCCCCTTCCGTCGTAGCTCACTTCACATGCCCTCATAATCTTGTAAGATATGACATCTACAACTAATTGCACTCAAAATAGTCCTATTCACTTTGTTTCTTTAAATACAAATGGAATGAACACCTGGGTGAAAAGACAATATATAACATCCTACCTACAACAATTAAACTCAGACATAACCTTCTTACAGGAAACCCACCTTAAGAATGACCATGTCAACCATCTTAAAAAAAGCTGGGTCAGCCAGGTGTTCCACTCACAGTTTAACGCTAAAGCCAAAGGGACAGCAATCCTCATACATAAAGACATCCCCTTTGAAGCTTAGGAGGTGATTGCCGATAAGAATGGGAGATTTGTCATTGTTGTAGGTCGACTATTCACCAGTCTTGTAATTTTGTTCAACGTCTATGCCCCAAACTCTGATGATTACAACTTTTTTTAACAATCTGCTCTCTGCCATTCCCGGTGATAACAATTATAAGCTGATAATAGGAGGGGATTTTAACTGTGTACTCAGCACCCTGTTAGGCCTAAACAAAAAAAAAAGTTTGGTTCCTGTTGGTTGTCAGTTGAGGTCATGGGTAGGTAGGGAATTTATTTTATTATTTTATTTTATTTTTTCCAGCGGCAGCGAATGATAGGTAGGTTGTTTTCATTTAAAAACGAGAAAATTCGCTCATCCTTGGACAGAATGAAGAGGTGCTGTACCAAAACGTAATTATAGTTTGCATCAAAAAAATAAAGCTCATAAAATAATTTGGGTCGCACATAAATTGACAGGGTCGGTCGGAAACCGGAACCAAACAAAGATTTTTTTAGGCCTTAGACAGATCTTCAAATAAGGTCTAATCCATCACCAAATCTGCTCAAGTTATAAACGATTTCATAGCTCATGGTGGTGTTTCGGACATTTGGAGATTCAAATTAAATAATCAAAAGGTATTCTCTTTTTTTTCTAATGTCCATCACACATACACTCGCATCGACTATTTTCTTTTAGATAATAGATTATTGGGAAATGTTAGCTCTTGCACATATCATAGTATTACAATCTCAGATCACGTTGCTGTGTCACGACTCAGAACGGGAATCAATTGCAGATCAAAAGGATTTATTCACAAACAGTCCAGCAGGCAAATCAGATTCCAGGTACAGGCGGGGTTCGTAAACAGGCAGGCAGGTAGACAGATACAGACGGACAGGTACTGGCAAGAGATCCAAAACCGATGGGCCCAAGCAGAAGACTTGGGCCCAATCCCGTTTCTTTGCTCACTGTCTCAACCCTACATCTCAACCCTAACCCTTACCCTCATAGCTCATGCTCATTGCTACCCCTAACCGATCCCCTACCAAATGGGACAACCCTACCCTGTGACATCATCATGGCCTCCCCGTGCCCCCTAGCAGATAACCAGACCCCTGGTAATGTTACAAGAGACAGACTGGCTGCCATTGTCTCGGGCAACGAGCAAGACCCATTGTAAAGATGTTTAACCTGAAATGGTATTTATATTTTGGCATGTTTAAATAAAGGATTTTTTTAATACTATTTGTCCCTCGTAATATACCTTTATTTTGAATGTCACTTAGCTACATGTTAAAGGTGGTATTAGGGTGAACTCACACTAGGCCATCTGGCCGTGGCCGTTGGCCGTCGCAGCTGTGGCCTGGCCACGGAAGGCTCTTGTACATACGTCATCACGTCGTAACACGTCATCACCAAGCGTCCGCTGCATGGACCATAATAAAGTCTGCCGCCAGTCAGAGTTTTAACAACAATGGACAACAACACAGAGAACACACCAACAGTTGAACCGCTTGACGCGATGTTTACCATTTAATGGGAAAGAAGGCTCGTCGCCTTTATTATGTCCGTGGTCGTCGCATTGACTATACGTCATCCAGCTCAGGTTGCGTAGCCGTGCATGTGCGCGTGTCGGCTCATTAGCATCTGTACCGTAGCGGCCCGTGCCGTAGCAGCACACCACACAGAACACAGCCACAGAACACAGCCACAGTAATTACTAACGGACAGCAATCAGAGCAATTCTCTCTTGGCAGAGGTACGCGTCTGTCCCTTTACGCCCCGTGCCCACTACCTCCTTCAGTCAACGGAGGTGGGAAGGCGTTGCTGACTGATGGGGGAGTAGTCTTTGCAGAGGCATCCGTCAGCCAATCAAATCGCTTCGCCGGGTTCTTCCCGCTACTTCCTGCTTGTTGCGATGCAAGATGACCGGCTTTCCCGCTTTCCAGTATCGTCAGAGCCCGAGTCGCGTCACAGTGCTTAAATTTGCAGACGCGATCTGATTGGATGACGGATCCGTCGCTGCCGAAAAAGTTGAACATTTTTCAACTTCTTGACTGAGCCGAAGGCTCCAACGGAACGGACGGATCCACAATGCATTGCGCATCCGTCCCCATTAAAGTCAATGGGGATCACGCAACGGACGGAGGTAGTGGGCACGGGGCGTTACTCTTCGCTATTGCCATTGAGCCTCTTGCCATAGCTCTTAGACAATCAGAGGATTTCCAGGGTATAGAACGTTGGGGCCGGACACACAAATTATATCTATACGCGGATGACCTTCTTTTATATGTCTCGGATCCACTGAGTTCTGTTCCTTCCATTCTTAATATCCTAGCTCAATTCGGAAATTTCTCTGGCTATAAAATAAATTTAGAAGAAAGTGAGATGTTTCCTCTTAATCAGTCAGCTTCTTCAATCGCTCCATCCCATTTCCCATTCAGAATTGTCAACAAGTGCTTTAAATATCTTGGCGTGGAGATCAATCCTGCTTTTTTAACCCTCTTTACTAAAAAATTTAAAATCTTGTTTGAAAAATGTAAAAAAGACTTTGCTAGATGGATGAATCTCCCCCTGGCAGAATTAACCTTGTTAATTTTCATTAATAAAATGCTTGTGTTACAAACATTTCTTTACCTCTTTCAAAATATCCCCATCCTGATTAAAAAATCATTCTTGAGCTCATTGGAAGGATGCATATCTTTGTTTATTTGGAAGGGTAAACTCCCTAGAATTAAAAGAAGCGCCCTCCAAAGACCTAAAAAGCTTGCTGGACTAGCTCCACCTAATTTTATTTACTATTATTGGGCATGCAATATAAAGACAATGCTACACTGGATTTGGTGGGATCGTCCCAGTGGGTGTGAGGCCTGGGTGCAAATGGAGTGTGCCTCTAGCTCTTTCGACCTAGGTTCCATACTATTTGCTCCATCACCTCCTCCGCAAAGCCAATTTTGTGCTAACCCAGTGGTCTGTCACTCAACCAGAATCTGTTCACAATTTAGAAGACCTTTTAAGTTGCGGATAACATCTGTGAATTCTCCCATAAGGAATAATTTGAACTTCCCACCTTCTCTGTCAGATTCTACATTTGGAACTTGGTTCTCATATGGCATCAAGTCCATTTGAAATCTATATGTGGAGGGTAAGTTTGGTTCTTTTGCCCAACTTTCTCAATTATATAATTTACCAAAGTCCAAATTCCTTAGATTTCTCCAAATTAGACACTTTGTCTGGTAAAGTATTACCTCCTTTCCAGATTTCCCAGCAAGCAATACGGTTGATCATATCCTCTCATTATCCCCTTTGCGTAAAGGTCTTATTTCAGCTCTTTACAACTGCATATCCAATATTTCCCCTCACTCTTTAAAGGATGTTAGGAGGAACTGGGAGAGCGATCTTGGTGAGGATTTTACAGATGATCATTGGAAGGCTGTGCTTGACTTAATACATACATCTTCTCCTTGCGCCAGGTAGTGTGATGCAACTCAAAATAGTTCTAAGGCACACTTGACCAAGTCAAGACTGGTGAAGATCTTCCCTAATGTTGACCCCTCATGTCCTCGCTGTAAAGGTCAACCAGCAGACTATATTCACATGTTCTGGTCTTTCCCCAAACTTAAAACATTCTGGGCCAGCATCTTTGGCGCCTACTCTAAAATGCGTCAAAGAGTCATCACCCCTAACCCTGTATGTGCCCTATTTGGTTTTACCCCTGAAAATCGTTCGCTTATAGCATTCTCCTCCTTGATTGCCAGACGTCTCATCCTTCTCTCTTGGAAGAATCAAGCACCCCCCAGCTTCATTAGGTGGATACAACTTATAAATTGACTATTGATTTGTTATGTCTGTCTTCTACCTGTGTAAATAATTTCACAAACCAATGATGAACCTTCCATAATAGGTAATTAGGTTTTAAGGAAAAAAATTGACTTCTTGGGCCTGAGTTGAACCTTTTGGGATAAACAGTTGAAGTATAAAGGCTTTAGTGTCTCATTTAAAGTATGTTGCAGTTTTTACTCTTTAACATTACCTACACCTTTCAAGAGTATTATCAGAGGTAAGCGGTGCACCCCCCCCCCCCCCCCCCCCCCCCCCACACCCTCTCTCCCTCCTTTAATTTTAATTCCTGTTATTTTATTAATATTTAATTATTATGTAAAAAAAAATATATTACTATTCTCCAAGGTTTACTTTACTGTACTGATACTTACTTATTTGACATATTGTACTAAACTGTATATGCTCCTTCTGTAATCCCTCTTTGGACTTACACTTCAATAGACATTCTTACATACAAAGTCGTCAAAAAACGTCAATATGTCCAGAACTCAGCTGCACGCCTCATCACTGGTACCCGCTCCAGAGAACACATCACACCTGTCCTCCGTGAACTCCATTGGCTTCCAATTAAACACAGAATCAACTACAAAATCTTACTCATCACCTACAAGGCCCTCAACAGCCTAGCCCCCCCCTACCTTGCCGACCTCCATCACCACGCCCCCTCCCGATTCCTCAGGTCCAATTCTGCCAACCATCTACAAGTTCCACGGACTGAGCGACGGACTTGGGGTGATCGGGCCTTCTCAGTTGCTGCCCCCACCCTTTGGAATTCACTCCCCTCCCACATCAAAGTCTCTCCAACCATGTCTTCTTTCAAATCTGCCGTCAAAACATACCTTTTCACACTAGCCTTCCCCACCTAAATCCCACCTTATTCTTCATGTTTAACCTCTGTTTTTCTTTTATTCCTAGTCTGTTTTACATAGTTTTGATAGGCCAATATGTAAAGCGTCTTAGAGTACCATATTAAGCGCTATTGACATCTATTAGTCAGTCATCATTTAGTTAAACAACATGCAACAGCATTACTCAACTTACATGTTTTTTTTGGATAAAACAAGGTAAAGTTTTTTACCTCTTGGCTGCTGGTTTGCTGAACATGCTTGAAACAGATCTGAATCAACGTCTCTGTGATTTCCCTCTCCGCGGACTTCTGGTCCGAGGAGAGGGAGGAGAATTTAATTCGCTTGCTGGAGGAGCAACCTGTCCTTTACGACGTTGGCATGTTGTTGCGACATTGCGGTGGCACTTGGTGTGGTGTTTTAAAGCGTCTTAGAGTACCATATTAAGCGCTATATAAATGTCATTTATTATTATTATTATTATTATTATTATTATTATTATTATTATTATTATTAAGTTCAACTCGTGACCGTGTTAACTGGTGACCATTAGCCGAATGCGTCGTTTGTTGTCGTGGCTACGCCAGCTGTTGGAAATCGGGCCAGACACGTAGCTGTCCTTGCGAATGCCTCTTTGATTTGTCTTTCAATAAAATGTCAAAAACATTCCCATCTCATTCGTATTTGGAGTGTAATTGGAAGAAACTTGTCACGTAGAACCGTTTTAAGCCGAAATAAATGAAAAACGAATGCTTAAAATATGATACATTACGGGATTCGAACTCATACTATCGTGGGGGGGAATATTAATAAGGTCGGATTTCATTCTGTTGTACCGTAGACCCACATAGAAATTCTTCGTGAAAACACGAAAGGCAGCCAGATCAACTTGTGAACTTGCGTTCACAGTTGCTAGGGAAACCACCTACCGTCGCAGACCGTTGCAGCGCGTTGCAGCCAGTGTGAACTGCCCAGTTTTAGAACGTCGCAGCCCGTCTCGTTGCAAGGCGTCGCAAGGAGTTGCGAGTTGCAAGTCGTTGCAAGGTGAATCTTTGGTCTGAACTGGGCTTTAGATATAGAGTCCTGGAGCTCTATATCTAAATAATATCATATTATACATAGATATCTATATTATCAGGGCCAAAAGCTGTGTGAGCCTCCAGACGATAGTCGGGTTCTCCAACGTCTCTGGTTCTTCCACGTCCACATCAATCTGAAGTAGACTGAACCACGACAATGAGGAGAAAGGGATTGTTGCCCGCGATAGTTGACCACGGTTGTCTCCCGCCGGAGCTTCCCTGCCGAGGGACCACCGCCTCGGCAGCGGTCAGCGCTTAGGCACCACCGCCTCCTGTAGCGCCGAGGCGTTGGTCCCTCGGCAGCGGGAAGCGGGGCTCAATCGGGAGACATTCGCAGCCAACAATCCCTTTCTCCACCATGTCGTGGTTCATGTACTTCAGGGAGTCAAAAGCAAAGTTCCTTTCCCCCAATTCATTCTCAACCATGGCTGAGATAACCAGTGATGCCAGTAACGCGTTACTTAGTAACGCGTTACTGGCCTCGGACCACTTTTTTCAGTGACGAGTAATATTTCCAAACCAGTAATCAGATTAAACGTACTCATCAAAGTCACTGTGCGTTACTATTTTATTTTATTTTTGCCGGATCCCCGATTGGCGTTGAGAGCGATGGAGTGGTGTGTGTGTGTCTTTCTGTCTGTCTGCCTGTCTGTTAGTGTGAGACTGCATGTTTGTGTGAAGCAGTCTCCAAAGACTTCAATCTATCAGAGGCGAGTGTCGACCTTGACTCTCCAGAGTCCGCGCCACCAGTTGTTATTAACGGCGGAATTAGTCGCGCGGTGCTGCGCGTGTGTCTGTGTGTGTGTGTGTGTGTGTGTGTGTGTGTGTGTGTGTGTGTGTGTGTGTGTGTGTGTGTGTGTGTGTGTGTGTGTGTGCGCGTGTGTGTGCGCGTGTGTGGAGCTGCGTCCGGTGATCGCCCCGTAAAGCGCGCAGTGATATTTTGTTTACGCACTAAAAGTTGGCGGAAGCGATTGAAAGCCATGTGTCAGTGTGTGCAACCAGGGCCGTAGCACCAAATTCTGGGCACCAAAGAGGTACTGATGGGCCCCCCCGAATTCCCCCTACCAGCCCCCTGCGCAGAATTGGAAGACCAGTTGTTGACGGGGGGAGAACAATTGTTGACAGTGGGGGAAGCAATTGTTGAGAGGGGAGCAATTGACAATACCGGCTGTAATTTTTTCTTTTGAGGCGGCAGGGGGTGTTGTCGCAGCTAAATGTAACTAATAAAGTAACTTGTAATCTAACTTAGTTACTTTTAAAATCAAGTAATCAGTAAAGTAAGTAAGTTAGTATTTTAAGGAGTAACTAGGAATCAGTAATCTAATTACTTTTTCAAGGTAACTGTGGCAACACTGGAGATAACACCCACTACCAGTCTCGTTGTGGAAATACCAGAGACGAGAGTCCCACGTGTTATGCGCCATAACACCAACAGCAGAACGGTTATCCAAATAACAAGGAAGTGTACAACACTTGCAGTCCTGGAGCTCTATATCTAAATAATATCATATAATACATAGATATCTATATCGTATAATACATATTATCACGGCCATGTGCCTCCAGACGATATTATGAATCTCAAACGACTTTGCGGGTTCTCCGACGTCTCTGGTTCTTCCACTTCCACATCAATCTGAAGTAGACTGAACCGCGCGCTGCCTGCTGCCGGCTGCCCGCTGCCGGGCGGTGGTGCTTCACGGCGGTGGTGCCTCGCGGCAACCGGCGGCAAGCAGCATGTCGCAGTTCATGTACTTCAGGGAGTCAAAGGCAAAGTTCCTTTCCCCCAATTCCTTCTCAACCATGGCTGAGATAACCCCAAATACAGTCTTGTTGTGGAAATACAAGAGACGTCAAAGAACGTGTTATGCGCCATAACACCAACAGCAAACACTTGCGTTACAGTGTGTGTAATCACACACACACACATGTGGCGCTCGCACGGTCGTGTCTCAAAAAAAATTATAATAATTGAAACTTCCGATTGGCCCCTCTTCTCTAGAGCTGCAGCGGCCTCCCGCAGCAGCTCCACGACCGTCTTTTCCGCCCTTTTCACGTTATTACTATATACGTCAAACCTGGCACAATGCTAGGCATAGAAAAGAAAGTGCCAGGTCGTGGATGATCAGCTGGTTTGACAGGTCCCATGGGCTCTACCGGAAGGGGCGTGACTGCCACTATAGCTTTTCAATTTGAATAAAGGAACAAAAAAAAAATTGGACAAAATGTTATTCTGTTTTTATTGTTATAATTTTTGCACATTTAATTGAGGATTTCATTGTCACTTTGCATATTAAAACACTTTTTTTATTACGTATTTACAAATTTACATTAGGCTATTAAATTGCATAATGAATTGTCAATTGCATAATGTAATGACTTAGCCTATTGAATTGCAAATTGCATTGCCATTTTAATTTTGATACATATATGCTTCCATAACATAGAGTGTGTTGAACTCGGCTTGGCCCAAGGATTCCAATGATATCTTCTTTGGGAATATTGGATGAATGGGTCAAAAGTTATATACATGAATGCATGTTCAACTTTGACCTGATGGTGGCGCTAGAGCTCATGAGCTAGCGACCACAAATTTGCTGTGAGGGATCATGGGACTGTCCTGAATCAGTGTGCAAATTTCACAACTTTTGACCATGGCTTTCAATGGGCTGCCTGCCATAGACTCCCATGGCAGGAAAATAATAATAATAATAATAGGAAAACGTACAATAACAATGGTTGTCTCGCAGCTTCGCTGCTTGATCCCCAATAATAGGAAAACGTACAAAAACAATGGTTGTCTTGCAGCTTCGCTGCTTGACCCCCTAAAAAGTTAACCGATGCCTATGGAGTTAGAATTATGCCAAAACTCCGCACACACGCAAAACGTGTTTTGCTCATGCATAACGATTCACACGCACACAAAACGTGTTTTACTCACCCACAATGATTCACACACACGCTCAGTGTGGTTTGCAAATACAAAACATCATTCACAAACTAATGCATTTTGCTTCAGAAACAAATACAGTATGTTTTACACAAAGTACAAAAATAAATCCTTCAAGTACACAAAACAATTCTACAAGTACGGAACACGAAAGCTGCGCGTGGATCGGAATGCATTTGCGCACGGATCGGAATGCATTTGCGCACGGATCAGCAAGGCGGAAAATGAGTGCCAAAAGTCACGTGACAAATAAATGTCCTGTGATTCACACTACACAACAGCAGGTGGCGCTGTTAAGTCAGTTTAAGGCCGCCAGGACGATCTTTTTTTCTCCCCAAAATCTTTATTTGATGCCGGCCAACCGTGTGTGGATTCTATGGAAAGCCAAGAAGGCCACTAACTGGCCCTAGAAGGGACGCGGTAAAAGTGCTAAACCGCACGGAAACCGTACGGAATCCGTGCGGTTTGGCAGGAACAACGCCACCTGTTGTTTTGTAGTGTGAATCACAGGACATTTGTTTGTCACGTGACTTTTGGCACTCATTTTCCGCCTTGCTGATCCGTGCGCAAATGCATTCCGATCCGTGCGCAAATGCATTCCGATCCACGCGCAGCTTTCGTGCTCCGGTACTTTGTGTAAAACATACTGTATTTGTTTCTGAAGCAAAATGCATTAGTTTGTGAATGATGTTTTGTATTTGCAAACCACACTGAGCGTGTGTGTGAATCATTGTGCGTGAGTAAAACACGTTTTTTTACTCCATAGATGCCACACACAAAGGAACTGAATACCAAGAAGAGTCAAGCTGCAGGATTCATGCAGCTGTAGAGAGTGACCATGTGACCCTCACCAGGAAGGAGCGGACAGTGAGTCAGAGATCCGAGCTGCAGCGCAATGTCTTGCAGACTTCTCACTCTGTGTCAGTACGAGACAAACAAACTGGTCCGAATAAACAGCGTGAGACTCGGTTCGCTGAAATGGACGCTGAACGTGGTGATCTTAATGTTCATCTGGTGAGTAAAGTCAGAGATAAAATAATATATAATGTATGCATAACGCCACGGAACGCCTCCGCAGCTCCTCTCCAGACTCCCGGAATGCCACTTCTCCGCCGCATGCTACTACCAGTGTCCTTTTGGTGCTACGGAATGTGTTGATATTCGGTAGTTATAACTTTAACATACCAAATATTGACACTTTCCGTAACATAACTATTTTATGAAGTAAAAGATAAACACAGCATTTATTGAATAGTCCATTCACAGAGCCAGCAACAAATGTCGTTAACCACTGTATTGGTTGACTAATTATATATATATATATATATATATATATATATATATATATATATATATATATATATATATATATATATATATATATATAGGCCGATGAGAGATCTCATTATTTCTCGAGATAGATAGAGAGATAGATAGATACATAAATTGATAGATTTATCAAGTTTATTGCCCACAGCCCACACAATAAAAACATGAAGTTGGTCCATTTTCCATTAAACAAATGGAAAATGTATATCCACTCCTTTTCTTTACCTAGACAAATAAACTGCAGCTGGGACATCAGCTGCAGTGACGTGCAGACGAAAGGTTAAGAGCAATTCCAGGTAGCATAAGGAATAAAAACGTGAATTACAAAATTAAAATAAAACAAACAAACAACTCACAGGATGTCATTTAGTGAGACACAAAACTTTAGATGTGTGTGTGACGTGTTCTTGTGTGTGTGTGTGTGTTCTAGTATCATGATGCTGTGGAACAAGCAGTACCAGGAGTTGGACCCTGTTGTGAGCTCCGTCACGGCAAAGCTGAAGGGGGTGGCGCTGACCCAGGTTCCCGGGCTGGGGGATGTAGTCTGGGACGTGGTGGACTACAGCGGTCCAGCTCAGGTGGGCCTTTGTCCTGGACCCAACCCCTTACCAATGGACTGTTTAAAACTGTTTTTTAACTTTTATTTTTTTCTCTTTAGGAAAAGAATTCATTCTTCGTGGTGACGAATGTGATAATAACAAAGAACCAGAAGCAAGGAAAATGTGCTGAGGTGCTCTGAATTGTTCATATAATATTATAATATAACATCATATTCATTCTTTCATTATTTTTGATATTGTGATTATTGATGACATTAAAATGATATTGTATTTATAAAATAACAAAAACAATAATAATCAATTACTATTATTATTCTAAATAGTTCTAGACAGTATAGTATATGGTATAGTATATCAGTATTACATATCTAGCTATAATGTTACTTATTATGATGTTCCTGTAGGTTCCTAGGGAGGACAAGGTCTGCCAGACGGATAAAGATTGTTCGAAAGGAGCCTGGGACCAGCATAGCCATGGTACTCACTCCTCCTTCTCTGCTGCCCTCACTCCTCCTTCTCTGCTCCCCTCACTTCTCCTTCCCCCCTACTCTCACTTCTTCTCTCCTCCTCTCACTTCTTCCCTCCTCCTCTCACTTCTCTTTCTATCCTCCCCTCACTTCTCCGTCGCTGCCACTCTTATGTCATTACAACTCATCGTCTCTGTCCATCTCACCCCTCCTATCTCGTATCCCCTCTATTCTCCTCCTCTTCTCGTTTCTATTCTCCAGCCTCCTGGCTCCTATTCCCTCTCTCTTCCCCTCAGTCTCCCCCTCTCCCCCCTCCTCACCTAGGCGGCCTCCGTACAAGTTGTTTTTGTATTCCAGGAGTGCAGACGGGCGCCTGCGTGAAGTTTGACGTGAGGAGGAAGACCTGTGAGGTATCGGCATGGTGTCCTGTCGAAACTAGGAGCAATCCTCCCAGGTAGAGACCTCCCATCACCTCACCTTTCATACTCCATCCCCTCATCCAAACACCCTCACTTAACAAACATCCCTACATCTCCCCTTACATCACCTCCCCCGCCTTTCCCCATCCACATCCCCCTCACTCCCCTCTCCTCCCTCCAACTGCCTCACTTCAGCTCTCCTCCCTACAACTCACCTAACATACATACCCCTCACCTTGACTCCATCGACCACTCCCTTCCCTCACCTGATTTCCTCCCTTCATGTTCTCTACTTCCTGTCCTCAGGCCAGCTCTCCTGGCGGCAGCAGCAGAGAACTTCACCGTCCTCATCAAGAATAACATCCGCTTCCCCGCCTTCAACTACGTCAGGTACGGCCATGTCTCTTCATTCACACTGTGATGACAGCAGCACCAGCGCTGGAACTCAATAGCACAACAAAATGTGACCCTCTGTCCAAGGTTGTTGTTGCTCAGAGGGGCACAGGCTCCCCTCCCCACCAATGCAGAGCTAATATGCAGCTCTGTGGCGTGGACAGAAGTGCTTTCATGAAAATGCATGAGGAAATGACCATTCAATTACCATCGGATAAAATTAGCAATGTTCCACCTAAGGCCCCGTCCACACGAAGCCGAAACGGGCGAAACCGTTACGGTTTCGATCTATCCGGTTTCGAAGTATCTCCGTAAAGACGAAGCCAAGCGAAACCGGGTAGACCTGTAGAAAGGCTGTAGTACACAAGCCAGGCCCATAAGGGGCGCTGCTTCTGCTACAGAAACCCAGAAGGAAAATAAATAAGAAAAGAGGCGAGCATGCGCAATTCGGTCAGCGGATTCGCCGGCTTCGTGTGGACGGAAGGCCGAACCGTACAAGACCTTTGCGGTTTCGCCATGAAATCGGCTTCGTGTGGACGGGGCCTAAATGCTAGCCTGGAAATCCAGACCCACATCTAGAATGCTGTAGTAGGTAGTAAATCTGTCTAATCTGGTTTGGAAAATAAAAAGCCATTGAATTTTAAGCACTGAATATTTATCCATTGAAATAACGTGCCTGGATTTTTTGCCACTGAATTCAACACTTTTTTCAACAAATCATTTCCACTTTTATTTTTCATTGTTCAAAAATTCAAAATCAAATATTCAACGTTAAAAAAAGAGAGGAATAAACAAATAAACGCCTTTTTGTCTGTTTTTTAAATCAAAACGGGAATACTGAATAATCCAGTTGCTTGTTTTGTTTGTGTGATATTTAGATAAAACCACAATGAATGCCGGGAAAAGGGCACGTGGTTTTAAAAAATACATATAAAGACGTTTCAAACTTTCCATTGAGTCTCGCATTCTACAATGGCCAGCTTTATTGTTTTCCGTGGGAGCCGGCGACTTAGTCTGCGAGTGGACGATATGACCGTGGAGAACATCGCCATGATATTCCAGGTGGCTGTTTACTAAGAAACCTAGCTGGTCATAAAACATTAAAATACATCTGAATGACAAGTAGCCTACATATTGTACAATAGGCTACATAGAAGAAGAAAGAAACTAGATTTCTTCTTCGAAGGTTGTGCTCCACACAGAACCTCCTCACCGTCATAACGGAGCACTTCGGTGCACCAGATTGCTTTAGAGCGGTACTGATCTCGTCGTGTGTCTTTCCATTGTCAAATAGTTCACGAATAAAATCCCCATATGGTTCAAGTGCGGCCATAACTAAGGCTAAATATAATTGGACAGTCTATTGCTGGTTTAGGTGGTAGGCTCTTTTTTCTTCGCTCGCTGCGTTCTGCCTTCTGGTGTAGCCTAAAAATGTATCTATTTTTGTTTTTCTGTTTCTGTTTCGGGTTTAAAAAACAAACAAACAAAACACAAATGAAATGCCGTTTATTTGTTTATTCCTTTTGCCCTTTTTCCGTTTCAAAACCAAATCAGAAAAACCAAAGAACGACTCTGTTATTTGGTTTTTCTGATTTTGTTTTAAATCGGAATATTCAAAGAACGAACCATACACGGATTCAAAAACCAGCTGTTTTTTCGTATTTTCGTTTTGTCCAAAAAAACGAAAATCAAAGTTTCTGTTTGTTTATTCGTCTTTTGGTTCTTCTTAACAAAACAAATTGACCACTCAATATCTGGTTTCCGCCGGTGGGCGTGTCCTCGTATTGGCTAGTGTGCTTCGTTGCCCTGTGCTCTTCAAAATAAAAGTTCTTCCGTTTGATAATGTCGACAAAAATATTACTGTATTATAGACACTAGCAGACACGGAGGACCACACCACCCACAGTCAAGACTGACATGGCTTCAAATAACAATAATAATATTCATAATCATTTGAAAATGAGAACTTCTGAAGTTATGATGACTTCACTGCAGTTGATGTTTAGCCACAGTTAATACATGCAGAGTAGACCTGAGGGCTTTACTACGACATCATTGTCCGGCTCTGAACTCTGCGCTCTGTGCGCATTCACATCAAAGGAGCTGCGATCGCGGGCTGCTGATTTCCTCACAGCCTGAGAGCTATGAGGAATACAAGTGATCACAACACATTTCTGACAGCTGAAAATTGCGCATTTGTTGACCTTTATCCACTTACAGTAAACAAATATTTTTTTCTTGTTGAAAGATATTTTATATTGTTTTCATATTATTATTTACTGATGGTGTTTACAGAATGCGAGTATATTGAAAGCGAGGCTGGGTGTGCCTATGAATATAGGCTACAGTGAGGTTTTTAAGGTGCTGTAGAAGCAAATCATATCGTCTACTCTGTACAGTGACAGGGAGTGTAAAGTAACCTACTTCATTCAATATCGAATAGGCTACTGTAGCCTACACTATGTACAAATGGTTTTGCTCTTTGCTCATGGCAGTTGTGACAGTCATTTTAACGTGTCAGCAGGCAAGCTTCATTCATTCCAGGATGCATTATGCGTTGTCCTATAGCCTACTTGGAATACGTTTTGGAATGGATCTATAGTAGCGTATAGAAATTTGCTCATAACAGGCCAGCTGGAATACAAAGCAAACTCTTTGTATTCCAGCTGTTTTTTTTGTGATGTTTTATGATAGCTTAGATGTTCTTAGATGTTTTGTTAACCTGATTCCTATCCCACTCTGTTTAAGTAAAAGTGTGCTACTGCTGCAAAATCTCTTTGCTTTTGTTTTTTTCTTTTCTTTAATGTGTTTGGAAATTACTTTTAATGATGTTAACTAGATCTCATAACTGGCCTAAACACATAACATTTGTATATACCCTATACCGTTTGACTATAAGACCTCTATAAGAATCTCCTCTGTGCAACTATTCGTGTAGTCAGTCAATGATCAAACTAGTAGCATGAATATGAATTACAGTCCAAGCGGGTTAGGCAAGGCAAGGCAATTTTATTTTTATAGCCCGTTTTTACAAACAGTTTGTCTCAAAGGGCTTTACATAGCATGAGCATCATAACAACGTCCTCTTCCCTTAAACCCTCACGTCGACTGAGTAAAAACTCCCAGGAAAACCCAGGGGAAAAATTGCAGTTGGTGATGGAGCTGTGGAGAATATGTGGAAACACAGAGAGACTGCGAGACGCCAACTACAAGGTGCGAAAGGTGAGGGGGGGGGGGGCTGTACTTAAATTTAGTAAGAGTGTCTGCCTCTCTGACCCATGGGGAGAGCTGGTTCCACAGTAAAGAAGCCCAGTAAGTGAATGCTCTACTTCCCAGTCTGTTTTTAGAGATACTGGGAGTCACTAACAGACCTGCATTCTGGGAGCCAATAAAAATCTTTGATAAGTCATAATATAAATAATGACTCATTATTGTGCATTTAAAGATGTATATTATTACATTGCAGCATTATTTGGGGATGACAATACAAGACTTCCATGAATGTGCATTTGAAGGAGAGTTTGTTTTTTATTCCAGCTGGCAAATCTATATAGGCTACTATAGATCCATTTCAAAACACGTTCGAAGTAGGATATATATATGCAGTCACATATATTAATTAGAGCTGTCAAGCAATTAAAATATTTAATCGTGATTAATCGCATTAATGTCATAGTTAACTCACGATTAATCGCAAATTATTTTTCTATGCTAAATATCCCTTGATTTTTTTGTCACATAATTCTTCTCATTTTAATTCTCTTATCAACATGGTGAATTGCATCGGCTTGCCTTGTGCAAATAATTTTTTATTGATAACAACATTGGCATATACTGATCAAAACAGGACGATACAAAAAAAGAGCCTATAGTGCAATTAAACGACTGCTTTGAACAAATGTCATTTGAACATAGCAGTCAGGCTACTGCTTCTTGGTTTTGAGCCAAAGAAAAAAAAAAAAAAAAAAATCTTTTTTTTTGTTTTTATAAAGTAATTGCGTTAATCGCGCGATATTTTTTTAACGCCGTTAAAATTGGTTTGCGTTAACTTCGTTAATAACGCGTTTAACTGACAGCTCTAATATTAATATGTGACTGCATACAAATTTGTCCACAGACATGGTGACGAATGTATGATAGTAGGCATTATTGGCCCTTAACACTAATATTCAGAAACAACACTGCCTCAAAAGGATATTGGCCTAAGCAACACCAGTAGAGGCATATACTTTTCCCTGAACTTTTAAACGTTGCAAATGTGCAAAACATATTATATTTATGTGGCATTCAGTCCAATGCTTAAAAATATATCTGTGGCATTCAGTAGGCCAATGCTGTGGTAAAGTGTGCAAAGTATGAGTATGAATATTTGATGGAGTATGAGTAAGTGTTTCCTTCTGTTACATAGATAGAACTTTAACAATCCCCTGCAGGAGAAATGTGTCAATGTTTGTCCCTATAAAACAATAATGGTAAAAAAAAAAATACAAAACATGACGGTAACTCTAAAGTCAAACCGTCCAATCTGAAGGCTTTACTTAACTACTCCCCTCACTTCCACCAATGCAAAGCGAACAGAACTGAGTAGGGGAGGGCGTAGCCCAACTAGTTTGTAACAGACCCAGAGGAACACAACGCAAATTAAATGTGAACATGTATTGAGGCTTTAATAAAATCCCGGACGATTTTGAAATTTCACTCGGACGCATTTGATTCCTACCCTTCCACTGTTAAATAGCGGCGCAAGTTGTGTGGTGTGTGAGCGTGTGCATGGGTTGAATTGCGTGCGTCTCACGGAGAGCCCTGCGCAATGTTCAGCTGTCAGATATTTGTTGTAATCACTTGTATTCCTCATAGCTCTCAGGCTGTGAGCTAATCAGCAGCCCGCGATCGCAGCTCCTTTGATGTGAACGCGCACAGAGCGCATAGTTCAGCGCCGGACAATGATGTTGTAGTAAAGCCCTCAGGTCTACTCTGCATGTATTAACTGTGGCTAAACATCAACTGCACTGAAGTCATCATAACTTCAGAAGTTCTTATTTTCAAATGATTATGAATACTATTATTGTTATTTGAAGCCGTGTCAGTCTTCACTGTGGGCGGTGTGGTCCTCTGTGTCTGCTAGTGTCTATAATAAAGTAATATTTTTTTCGAGATTATCAAACGGAAGAACTTTTATTATGAAGAGCACAGGTCAACGAAGCACGCTAGCCAATAAGAGGACCCGCCCACCGGCGGAAACCAGATATTGAGTCGTAAATTCGTTTCGCTCAGTAAGAACCAAAAAACGAATAAACGAACTGAAAATTTGATTTTCGTTTTTTTGACAAAACGAAGAAACGAATAAACAAACTGAAATTTTGATTTTCGTTTTCTTGTCAAAACAAAAAAACGAACAAAAAGCTTGTTTTCTGGTTTCTGCTTGCGTCAATTATTCCCAGAAAACAGAGTAATAAAACGTACCTTGCTCTTGAACGTCCCCAATTTCTACATGCAAAATTCAGTGTACGAAATTCGGTGTTAACATCCCAAGGAAGAGCAATCGATCCTAGATGCTAGATCGTGGTCAGGCAAGCGGGAATACGAGCGTCACTCGTTAGATACCTGACTGATGCTGGAAGAGCCGGCCCTGGGCATAGGCAGTATAGGCAAATGTTAGGGGCGCCGTCATCCGCGGGGGGGCGCCGAAAACGGGGGGAGAAAAAAAAATAAAAAAATAATAATAATAATAATATATATATATATAAATACTACTTTTTTTTTTACCAGTGCCATTACTACTATTATTTCGAAATATTATTTAAGCCCACAGCAACATAAAGTCATAGCAAAGACTATTAAATAATGGAGAAGCCTTTTTTCTGGGTGCCTGCCTGGCTCGTTGCTCTGTACCTGCCCTCTTTGAGGGGGGCGGGGTCAAGAGGCGAGCTGCCTGAATCTGATCGGACCGTGACCCCGAGACGAAGAAAAAGATTAATGACACTGCATCGGAATTAAGTCCAAAAGACTGAAGCCATCCGGCGCCCAAGGAAGGAAAAGAAGGAAAGAAGAGGAGGAAAAACGTGAAAAAGATAGAGGTACAGTAATGTCAATGTGATGAAGTGCATGAAATTAATAGTTTAATGCATCGTAGTTACCGTTGTTGGGGCAGAGTGTTAGCTTGCTAGCTTACTTCGGACGAGAGCAACATTGTTTAATAATCAAAAAATAGCTGAGTCGACGTGTGTTAATGTTACTCCACCTTGAATTCATCAGGGACGTTTGGAAACTTAACGTAAGGCCTGTTCACACCTAACTTAATGTTGGGTGTTATTTTACAGGTGTCTTTCCTGCTTGTATGTCAGTTACAATGCTTTTAGTTGTCCATCCACTTTGTAATAGGGTGGTTGTAAGCATTTGGTTTTGTGTCAGTTTGTTTGTTAAAGTTTACATCAGTGTTAAAGTGCAGTTAAAGTGTATTACTGTTAATATTTCATACCTTAGCTTTCACATATCATTCATAAGCTATATATACAGTACATATATATTAATTTCACTGCACTTTACTGGTTTTTGCACTGTGGTTAGACTGAATTGCATTGCAATAACAATAAAGTTGAAAGAATCTCATCACATTTTCATTATTAGTCTCATGGATAGCACTCCAAGCATTTGTTTTTTTTATTAAAATGTAACATGCAGTTGTCACATATACTTCTCTTCTCTCTTCAGATGCACTTTTGAAATATTTCAGTGCCACCCCAAGTGACACAGCATCAGGTTCTGCTGTCCCGTCTACCTCTGCACTGCATACCATATTGTATTTATGATTCATTGCTTGTTACTTGGTTTTTAATACGTTTCGTGTGTTTAATTTTCTATCTAAAATCAAAGAGTCTCAAAGACAAAGCTTTGTAGCTTCTCTGAGTTTATGAACATTGGTAGTCGAATTTACTGTGCGATCCAAAGGGGTAGGGGGCGCCAGCAAAAATCTTGCGTAGGGCGCCAAATTGGTCAGGGCCGGCCCTGCTGGAAGGCATGTGCAAAGCCGGTTTTAGCCATGTCTTTCTTTCTTGATACAAACATTAATTCTACACAGCATTTTACACAGTAGCCTATAATTGGAAATGCTCAAAGGTAAGTAAACGTCATTAAACACTGACTGTAGCTTTTAATGGGTAAAGAAGCAACGATGGACGTAGCCTACTAAACGCCCCATCCAAATTGGGTCTGTAAAATGCTAATCAAATCAAATTTATTTATTAAGCACGAAGGTGAGGGGGGGGATCTTTTATTTATTTATGCTTTTGTTATAATGCACACTGTTGTTGTTTTTTACCCTTTTGCTGCAGTTTATGAAATAAACGACGAACTAGTGTGTGTGTGTGTGTGTGTGTGTGTGTGTGTGTGTGTGTGTGTGTGTGTGTGTGTGTGTGTGTGTGTGTGTGTGTGTGTGTGTGTGTGTGTGTGTGTGTGTGTGTGTGTGTGTGTGTGTGTGTTTGATTGCAGCGACTTTGCTGAATTTGCATGCAGGGTAAGTGTAGTGGGTTATGCCCCGTTTACACCATCCCGCTAATGGCCGCTAATGGCCGATGGACCACCGATGTGGAAGTCGGGGTGATTCGGGTGACATCGGGCTAAAAATGTATGATCGGGTCAATTTATCGGGGTAGCATTTACACATACCCGATGTTATAACGATAACATAACGATGTATGCCAGGGAAGACACCCGAAGTGCGTTTGGCGTCATTTGACGTCATTTCGAATGACGCCAAACACGTCAAATGACGCGTTTGGCGTCATTTCGGGAGAAGGCAAAGGGGAGGCTGGTTTAGACTGATATTTATTTATATATTTATTTATATTACAATAGCGATTTTATAATAATAGAACGCCGGTTCTAAATGGGCGAAGTACCCTGTAATTATAAAAGTAGGACATCCATCCATCACCCCCTATTTATACACAAGTGGCAGATTGAGGGTCTTCCTTAACACAATCTGGTCACTCACAATCGTTATTTGTCTAGGGTTCTCGAGGGTCTTTCGTGTGTTGAGGTTGCCGATATAAAGACGATAAAACACGATAAAGCGTGGAAGATTAACGAATATAGCCGATGTGCCCAGGAAAATTCCCGAACGATTTGCGATTTCTTACGTTACACTCCCGTTCTATTCCCGATTATAGCCGATTAGCCCATAGCAACACCTGAGGTGCGTTCAAGTTCAGCGAACATAGGCGAACGTTCGCAACGAACGCGTTGACATTAAACAATTAATTTTGAACGATTTTTGAACACCGTTCTAAACAAACTGCAAACGAAAAAAATGGATACGAAGGCCATGGTATTAGCGGCAGCCTCCATGTTAATGGAAGAGTTTACAGAAGAGGGTTTGCAAGTGGTCGACCTCGTCACCAGTACGGAAAATTCAAGAATAGAGGGCTACGTCACCGAAGTTGTACCCACTTACTGCGATATAACGTTCAAATCGCATTATAGGATACAAAAGACAACAGTTGAAGTAAGGGTGTAGATTGGCTATATGAAACGTTTTATCTATTGCTTTCTGTGTAGGAAAGGAGTAAATGATATCAATATAGTTTAGTTTAATGCCATGGCAACGAATGTCACGTAGCCGAAGTGTTTGTGGAGAACTACCTCTTCAGACAGTTTACCTATGTTCGTAAACGTTTGCTTGCTTATGTTCGTTTAACGGAAAATGTTTAAAATCGTTCGCGAACGTTCGCCTATGTTTGCGATTCTGAACGCACCTCTGGTAACCGATTCTACCCCGATTGACCCAAAATTAACAAACATGTTCGTTCTTTGCCGATGTTGCCCGTTGTTGCCCGATCATTGAGCATTTCTTCCCGTTTCTTCCCGTTGTCTAACGATGTTCCCGGGAAGAGTAACGGTGTTTCCCGATGCAACCACGCTATTTGCCGATGTTATAACGATAGCTGCTGATTTAGCCATCGGGCACCATCGGGGCCCACTATCGGGTAGGTGTAAACAGGGCATTAAAGGAGCATTTCACCGGTGGAGGCATGAATATGTATTGCAATTGGGTCCTATATGTAGTCGAATAATAAAATAAAATTCTACTTTGGTGCAGTCTTGACCGAGAAAAGGCAGAAAGTGACTTTTTGGCGCTTGTGGATTGAAGACAACAACTCCCACCATGCACAGCTTCGCTGGCGGCCACTCCCGCTGATCATCTCCGCCTATCGGACACCTCCTTGTTCCATCTACTAATGGAACAAATCAGCGTGGAGCTTGAACCGACGTCACTAGAGTAGTGACGCTTGCACAGAAGCATACGGCCGACATCTTCCTTTATTCTGGGTGGAAATAGTAACAGTTACGCAATTAAATGCGTTTATGTAAACATTTTTAGCGAGAAATGTGCATTTTAATTTCATAATGTTCGCTCGTTGAATGTGAAGGATGTTTGGTTTGATAGTTATGACGAAGAGGGAACGCTCCATTCACTTGCATGGACAGCGTCTCTGGTTGCTAAGCAACCTCAACGTCTTGGCGGACTATCTGCTGATCAACACTACGAATGCTGGAAACACACCAGACACACCATGTGAAGTTATTTAACCCGATTATTGTTATTTATATCCGACATTATTTAATCTAACCCGATCTAAACTCTATCATGCACCCAAACACGGCGGCATTTGGGTTTCCTACCTCGGACTCCTAAATCCAGCGCAGCCACAGGCGCGTTGGCGCGTTGAACCATTTTTGTGACACACAATGATCAAGCTTCAAGTTAAGCACGTTACACGCGTTTGGTGTGGCCGTAGCCCGTGTCCACCAAAAGCGTCTTTTTATGCGGTTTCACCCAAAAAATCGGCTTCGTGTGGACGGGGCCAAGAAGGCGAACACACGTCACCAAGACGGGGAGACAGCGCCAGGCGACTTACGCCACTATCTGCCAATGGATCGTGGATGCCTGGGCTGATATAACAGTCTCAACTGTGGTCTAAGCTTTCACGAAGGCAGGAATAATCACTGAACTGCCAGGCAACAGCAGCGACACTGACTCGGATAATGACGAGAGGGATCCGGGCATGTTGGATGCCGTACTCGCCCAACTGTTTAATTCGGACACACAAGAATTCGAGGGATTCGTAGACGGGGAATGAACTGAAAAAGTGAGCTTATTGTTGAGAGATATTGATATTGATGAGATATTGTTAATATGCACATTAACGTTTGAACATCGTTACCATGGGAGTGACCGGAGTTGTCAGAACGCTTAATAAAGTTTGACTTTATCTGACTGTTTTGTTGACATTCCCTTTAGCACAGCTCGGTCTGGTCGATGCATAACGCAACCCCAGTCAAACGTTTGACTGCAGTATCTTCTATTCTATGCGCCTTATAATCCGGTGCGCCCTATACATGAAAACAGTTCTAAAATAGGCCATTCATTGAAGGTGCGCTTGATAATCCGGTGTGCCGTATAGTGCGGAAAATACGGCAGCCCTCGTCTATTTCTTTCGAAATGGTGAACTTTTGCATGGAGCCATCTTCTATGTCAGATCGAGTACCCTCCGCCAATGTAGGCCTACTTCAGTTTTATCAACAGCCTCTGTTATCTTAGCTTCAGACGCTGTGGATGTTAGTTTCTGCTGGTGAAGTCCCACCCACTGGCACTGCTCTAATAGGTCTGTAGCGTCAGTGGGTCCCACCCCCTAGAGGGGGGTGGGACTAGTGGTTGTAGTCGTACGAGAATCATCCCCTCTTACACTTCCTATTTTCTTGTACGCAAAAATCGTCATATTGCGTCATAAAAAACAGGAAGTGTTGGAGATCGATACGGATCTCTCCAGTCTCTCCAGAAAATAAGGAAATGATGCTAGACCATTCAAAAATATGCGGGGGGTTCTAAAAATACAAAGCTTATGTGAAATGGGTGAAGTTGCCCTTTAAGAGACAAATATATTAGGGCACCAATTTGGGGCGCTCCGAGGTCCCTTTGCCTAGGTTTGGTGTGATGCTGGGGCGATCTGAAGCCCGCGGACGCTGTGGAAAGAGCGCGTAGAGCCGACAGTATTTCGCACTGAGTGGCACTGGCCACTGAAGCGGCAGCAGCCTGTTCCAGTTGAAGCACGGCGTGCCTCGGGAAGAAGCGCCCGACAGCAACCTGATTTTGCTGTCGGGCGGGGGGGGGGGGGGGGGGGGGGGTCCAAAGCTCTTTTTAAATCTAGGAATACGGCACCAACGCATCTTTTTTTATCTAACTGACATTTGATTTTTTCCGTGAACTTTGGGATGAGCATTGTCAGATAGAGCAGGAACCTGTTGATCAGAACCCTCATAAGATGTGAATTGTTTCACCAAATCATCAATTGATTTAATGACGAAGGAAATAAGTTATTGTCAGCTGGGGGCTCCAGGCGAACAGTCATTTGGGGGCCCCTGCATCTACCGGTCTCAGTACCTTATATCGCATAATGAGATACTCGATACAAGGGATGAACAAAAGTCACTATCCTACTTTCATGCAAATGTTAATTATCTATTTACAAATTGAGAATAACATACAAAACAATAAGATTAGTTATGTTGACACATTACACTGACTGTTAACCATAAGTCCTCATTTACCTGAGGGTTTCCAGTAGCTCACAGCAGCTATCTGCTGTGAGCTACTGGAAACCACTACTGGAAACCCACTGATAGCTGCGTCCAGCTATCACTATATTTCCTGTGCTCTTCAGACCTTTCATGGTTGATTAGATGCATTGCAAGGTTATTCTAGTCTTTAAATCCTTCCTCACTCAGTTGTTTTTGTTTTCCAGAAAGGCAACAACAAAAGCAAAAAACACGGTCTGCACTTTCACTGTAGACTAACCAAGACCTGTTCACCCTCTCACCATTTTCATTACTATGTAATAGTATGCTTTTGTGAATCTGCGGCCCTTGGGCCAGAGTGCTGGGTCATCCACAAGAATATGTGTGCACCTGCCCAAGACACAGCAGCTTGGGCCAGAGTGCTGGGTCATCCACAGGAATATGTGTCTCGCAGTCATTGTTATCGTTATTGTCATAAATTTCAATAACCAAAGTGGAAGAAGGAGAGTGAGAAATATTCACTACCAGTTGTGCATCATCTCCGTCAGTTTGTTGACACACGTCATTAGCATCGCTGCTGGCTGAGCCAGAGCCACTTGGAATGAAAGGAGCAGTAACGTGACAGCAAACGACGTTGACGGCTGCTCTTGATCCGCCGACGGTCCCGCTGCCACTGCGGTGGCTGTAAAACAGCTGGATAGCTTTGGCAGCTTTGAAAGAAAGTCCTGCCTTTGGTCTTTCTTTTTATGTGACCCGCTTTCGTACGATCGCTTCATGTGTCACTCGATTTATGTCTCACTCGATTTCTCTCTCTCTCTCTCTTACCGCTTACTGTTTTGAATTTGACATAATTTCCGCATACGCATGATGAGCGTGATGCGCGTAACATGGAATAGTCCATGTAGTGCAGACTGAAGGGGGGTGCACACGGAAAGATCGTCAAAACATGAGTAATAATTAGACATCCCGATGCTACTATTGTGAAGAGATTTTTATAAAAATAATAAATATGGGGACAAAATATATGCATTGGGGCCCTCTTGACCAGATCAATATTGTAAATAAGAAACTGTTCTTAATGTTTTATCGGGAAAAATAAAGGTAAAAAAAAAAAAAAAAAATTTGGGGGCCCCAAAAACCTTCTATGGGGCCCGGGGCTCCAGGCAAATGCCTGGTTTGCCTAATAGTACGGCCCGCCCCTGATTAGGCTGGTTCTAGACTTAAACCTTGAGGCGATGAACTTGGACGATTTAGGCTGGACTCACAAGGATACAATCTCTAGCAACCATAATCTTCTAGGTTAATGTTAAACTTGGCTGAATTATACTACAGAAAGCTAAACTAGGCGGTGTTAGGATATAAATAAATGAGGTTAGCTACGGCTAAAGTAAGCTAAACTAGGCTAATCTAAGCTATGCTAGTTAAACTATTATTGTCTTCCAGGAGGAACATTCTCCCCCAGATGAATGACGCCTATCTGAGAGGCTGCCACAGGGGGGATGACGCCCTGTGTCCCATCTTCCGTCTGGGCGACATCGTTCACCAGGCCAGGGAGGACTTCGCAGTGCTAGCTGTGGAGGTGGGTTTTATGGAGGAGTTGGGTCTGGTGGAGGAGATGACTCTGGCCTTGGAGGTAGATCTGATTCTGGAACTGGATCTGGAGGTGGAGCTGGGTCTGACCATGCCTTGGGTGTAATCAGTGTTCGAATAATCACTCCAGCTTCGGGGGGGTCAGCATTTTGAAACGGATGGTGTTGACGTCACATGTTTTTTTTGTTTTTGTTTTTTTAAGCGGCTCTGTACATAGGAAACTAGGTTATAAATATACGGTAGTGCTATCCCTATTGTGGTGTTTTTTACATTAAGTCATTTAGCAGACGCTTTTGTCCAAAGCGACGTACAAAGGAGATGCTACAAGCAATAGAGCCTAGTGTAACAATAAATACTATTTCACACAAGAATCAACATGCAGAACTGTAAGCGCAAGTTAAGTAGCCTAATAGCTGAATAACGTTATGACAATCAAGGTAGAAACAGAGCACTGTCTTTAATAGGATCTAAGTCAAGTGTAGTTAGCTAGCTATCCAAAAATAGTTTCTGACTAGGTTTATGAGTTGAATTCCGCTAGGTTGGTAACGTTAAGCATGAAAGATTAGGCTTTACGTTATAGATATGATACAGCTATCAGGTAGTTGCTTTTCGTTTATTGCTCATTGCTCATTGCTCTGTGAATGAAATATGAAAGAAATTACATATGACGACGTACTGTTCAAACAGAGGCTTTTGCGCACCTATGTAGTTGGACAGGTGCCTCGCAAGTTCGTTGTTGTATTAACGTTTGTTGGTGGAATGGACAGTAGGCAGGAACTGTCTTTTTTTCACACTTGAATTACATCTTCACTGGGATAATATCCTTCGCACCTGTCCGACTACAGATGTGTGCAAAAGCGTCAGATCAGAAGTCAGATTGCCGTCAGTGTACGGGATCATTTACACTTAGATTGACGAATACCATAACAAAGAGTTTAATTTTAAGGACAGCCTACACATCTAGCATCGTAAATAGATTAGCACCTAACCATTCCATGGCGGCTGTTAATCAAACAACACAATCAGTGCCGCTGCTAGCTATTTTGGGGCCCTAAGCATAACTCCTTTATGCCCCCCCCCCCCCCCCCCCCCCCGGAAAAAAGAATTGGTTTCTGCCAGTTTAACATTTTATTAAAACGCAAAAGTTAAATCTACTTTGTAAACACAGTTCACAGAACAGCCAAAACATACAGTACACACAAGTATTGGAATGTCCAAAATCTTTAATCTTAAAACCAGAAGTATACAAGTAAGAAAAAATCTTCTATGAAGCAAAGATTTACAATCAGAAACTATTTACACAAATATTTACACACTTTACTTTGTAATTATTATTATTATTATTTTATTTTTTTGGGGGCCCCCTCAGGGCTTGAGGCCCTACGCGCAGCGCGTAGTGCGCGTTATGGGAGCGGCGGCACTGAACACAATATATGCAGAACTTAAAACACCAATTGGTATATATATACTTTCTAATTTCTATATATATATACTTTCTATATACATCACAACTCCGTAGAAACTAGAAAACGTAGAAACCTTTACCTTGATACGATTAGATCCCCTCACAGCTTAGACACTTCGGTCCATCAGTGTCCTGTTCGTCGGTGTTCTTGAAGTAGTGAGCGCGTCAAGTTTAAGTTAAAGTCAGACGACGAGTTCAAGTTGAGGTCAAGCCATAGAGAAGACGTTGAAAGACCGCTGAAGACGTGTTAATGGTACAGTCCATTCAAGGGGTGTTTGAATTTTAATGTCAGTATATTACTCATAGTAAACATCGAACGCATTTAAGAAATAAGAAGACACTTTTAAACACGCAATTTGAAGAATGAATATATTATTCTCGGTACCCCCCAAAGTTTCATTTTAATGCCATTTAGGGGGTATCAAGTCTCAATCGGGACCGTCAGACCCCCCCGGTACCCCCCGTAATTCGAACACTGGGTGTAATCGTGGGGTGGGTCTTGCCGTGAAGGTATGTCTGGTCGTGGAGCAGGGTAAACTATGTAAATGTACAAGTTTACAGTTGTCAATGATGAACTGTTAATTAGTATTTAGATTGCAGCGTGTTTAGTGCTCAAATGTAAGCACATCTGCGATATCTGGTGTGATTTTAAAGGAGGGGTGCTTGTGTTGTCCCCCCTCCCACTACAGGGGGGCGTGATTGGCATACAGATCAACTGGGACTGTAACCTGGACCGCCTCATGGAGCGATGCCTTCCTAAGTACTCCTTCAGACGGCTGGATGAGAAAGAGAGCAACCGAACCCTCTACCCCGGCCTCAACTTCAGGTGGGAGTTCCAAAGCTTTGCTTCGGAAAGTTCCTCACTGAGTGAAATGACCGAGAAGGATCCAAGGGGCAGCCATGCTAAGAGCTGTTTGAATTTTATGAATGCTAAGAAAAGGTGTTTCTATGCTTTCTTTTTCTTATCTTTCAGCAGAAGGTCCACTGGACAATCCTTTACCAAAGGAAATAACATAATTCCAATCCTAGTGGCAGCAAAATTAAATCGACATTCGAATCATTCCATTCATGCAAAGAAACGATCAAATGAAATTGTTTTCATACAATCATGGTATTCATGTCGATAAATATAAGTGGATTCTCAATGGGACATCCATTTTGTTTAACTTTTGTGACTGCTAGCCTATATTCCTTTCTTATTAAAATTCCAACCTGATTTATTACTGGGTTGTCCATGTTTATAAAGCCTCCATGGAACAACACTGTCAGAAGAACGCACGTGGCGAAGTATATACGATGAGCTTTTAGCAGTCCATCTTCAGAGGTCTCACCACGGCTGACCCTAGTCAGCCGTCGCATAATTACATGGCCTATTGTATATGCAGTTGGAATATTTTGGGTTGTCTTTTCTCTTTCTCCTTCACATATTCCCTTGACCTCATGACATTTTACATCAAGTTCAAGGAAAATGGTTTAAGAATGTAAATAGCACCAGACTATTAATAGACTATTTGACCGGAGCCCTAGACCAACTGTCTCTTGTTAGGCTTGCAGTCTCAAATTAGCTTGTTGTCTCGCTTACATTTTCTCATGCTAGGTTTACATTGTCTCACGCTAGGCTATCCCAGTGTCATGCTCAGCTAACACAGTCTTACGTAAGGCTAACACTGTCTCATGCTAGATCAACACAGCTTAATGGTAGGCTAGCACTGTATCGCGCTATGCTAACAAAGTCTTACATTGGCGCTGTCTCACGCAGGTTTGCGCGGTACCACAGCGAGAACGGAGTAGAGATGCGCACGCTGTACAAAGCGTTTGGAATCCGCTTCGACGTCATGGTGTTTGGAAAGGTTGGATGATTTCCTCCTGTATCGTCTGTTTCTCCAATTTCATAATCATAATGGACTGAACTTCATTAGTGACATATTTATTTTTAATATATATTTAATATTTTTTTGTTGTTGTTGTTAAGGCAGGGAAATTCAGTTTCATTCAGCTAGTGGTCTACATTGGATCGACACTGTCGTACTACGCCCTGGTAAGTGACAGCTTGAGATGAAATGACCGATACTTTCATCCCATCACAATGACAGTGGTTTCTCTGTATTGAACCAGCTAGTCTTTATAGCACTACAAGCTAGCAAGCATTGTTCCCAAGTAGTGATTGTTTGCTTTGGAAAGCATAATAAAAAAACATTTTACCCACATACACAATGTGAAACAGTGGTTCTTGTAATTCAGACCGCTTCAATTCCCTTTTTCAGACGACCATCTTTATCGATTGGCTGATCGGGACCAGCTGTTACAAAATGGAGGCCCGACAGAACTACTCGGAGCGCAAGGTGGAATCTGTCCAAGATAAACAACAGGTAACCCCCCAGCTGATGGTTTTGATGTCTATAACGGGGTTATCTGTTGTTGTGGTGCAGCTATACCCATGTCCTGGGTCCTTGTTCCAGTGCATCCTCTCTGTGTCGTTCGTGGACGAGGACCAACTCCGCCTTGTCCGGAAGTCGCGGAAGAAGAGTCTGCAGAACGTCAAGCCCTTGTCTGTGCTCCCACGCAAGGTTAGACCCCCATACCATAGAAACCTAAAACTAGTATACTAACACCTCATATAGTGTTGTATGTTATCATTGTTGCAGTCACTAATTTCACAGCACATTAACAACAACAGTGAATATTTGCATGTGCCATGGTCATTTTACACATTCCTGCAGATCTGTGTAGCTTCATTTAATTCTAAAACGAGGCATCCACTTTTTCTTCCTTATAATTTACATTTTCCTAAAATGTTATACACATTTTCTTTTTTTGTAAATGTTTCTATTTTCACTTTTATATATTTATGTTTCATCGTTATTTGTGGCACCTAATTCCAAGAAAAAATTCAATACTTACGATGCAATAAAGCGATTCTGATTCTGAACTATAATGACACTATTTAGGTCTGACCAGTCTGTGATGCGTACCACAGGCTGTGGTCAACGTACTTAAATGGTGCCATTATAGTGGCCAGAGTCAACGGGCTTCATGACAGAATACGTCTGTTTATCATGCAGGAGAACAACGGAAGTCACCTCAGAGCCATGCTGGAGCTGCCAAAGCAAGGCAGCACCCCAAAATTGACGCCCGTCAACGGCCATGGCTCCAAGCCCTTGCCCCAGCGCGGGCCAGGTGAGCCGGTGTGGTGCCTGTGCGGTGGCTGCAGTTCCACTCCCCTCCACCAGGAGGAGCTGTGCTGCCGGAGGTCCAGGGGACCATGTATCACCTCCTCTCCTCTGTTTCATCCCCTGGTGCTGAGCCGCCCCCTGCTGGAGGCTCTGCTGCGGTACCGGGACCCACTGGGTGACCCGGCCGGCTCCACCGACGCCCTCCGCCACTGTGCTTATGAGCAGTACATCGCCTGGAGGCTCGGGGTCCCGCCGGCCGACAGCCACCCGGTCGTCCCCCGCTGCTGTGTAGACAAGATCAGGGCGGAGTTTCCCAGCTTGGACGGAGACTACAAGGGCTTCAGGCCCAGATAACCCAGATAACCCTGTTTAACCGGCTTCAGGCTCAAACAACACTGATTAACTGCTAAAGACTAACACACATTGGCCCGCTGAACAGCAGCAGTGATTTGTGATGCCCTAACAACACTAACACTATGGATTATGGAGGGATTTAATAGAAACAATCAAATCTTTTCAATTCAATTTGCCTCAGTTTTAAAGATGCTGAATTGTAAAGACAAGAAGCCTGTGGTTGTGCTGGGCAGCTCCCAGTGTCCACCAGTTAAAGCCTGTGCTTGTACTGGGTAGCTCCCAGTTTCCACCACTTAAAGTCTGTGCTTGTACTGGGTAGCTCCCAGTGTCCACCAGTTAAAGCCTGTGCTTGTACTGGGTAGCTCCCAGTGTCCACCAGTTAAAGCCTGTGCTTGTACTGGGTAGCTCCCAGTGTCCAACTGTTAAAGCCTGTGGTAGTGGGCAGCATTCAGTTTCCATCAATAGAAGACTAGTTGTACTGCGCAGCTCCAAATTCTACCAGTAGAAGACTGGTTGTACTGGGCGCCTCATTTGTGAGCCAACAATCTGTATTTATCCTACTAGGTCACTCTCAGTGAGGTACAATACAATCGTTAATATGTTGTTTTATCATTTGGCATGTTGGGCATGCATTTGTGTGTGCAAGTGCGCTCAGCACGTGTTACAATATTCGGGCAACTATCTACAGAATTGTTGAAAGGCTTATGTTATTTTGTGTTTGCATTGGTTAAAGGCCTTCTGTAACTATTGATGGTTAGTGTATCATTCATCTAAATAGGGTAATGTGCTTTCGTCCTGTTCTTTGAATAGGAGGAGAAAGTGGTTCACGTAAACTGAAAGTTACTTTGTGATCTTGCTTCTTTCTTTCGGAAGGTGGAGAGAGTAGAATTGCTAGAGCCGCAGTATTAGTGGGAAATTAAAGAGAGATGCCAACTATTGTACTTAGAAGTTGTTAGCTCATTTGTTTTCCAATTCACATGTACTAAAGTTCACCAGAATGAAGGACATAAAGTCTTTGCAGTGACATTTCTTTCTGGAAGGAGATCCTAGACAACCTGCATAAGAAGGTGGCCTGTCTGGGCATTATCAAGTGTTATACTGTATTTAATGGCCTGAATGATATTCCCAGTTCAGGCATGACTCATTGCATCATTAGCTATTTGTTAAACATAACAGAACACGGTTGGTTGTTCATCCAAATTCCCTTTAGTGCGTAGCACTTTAAGGCCGTGTTAGGCTGAGCAGCCCGTTTTAGCTGGGAAACGGTGCTTGGTTTCATCGACTATATCTGGTCAGTTCTGTCCTCCCTACAACCGAAAGGCCATTTACCATCTCTTAAGCTTACTTCCCGTGAGCTTCATATGTCAGTTTACATTTTCAGCTGCGAGAAGAAGAAGAACAACAATGATGGCAACGATGAGGAGGATGACTATGGAGTTTTTTAATAATTTGGCAAAGCGAAGCAAGTTGTGGAAACAGATATCCCTCCCTTTCTTTTGAATGATAGGTTACCTAACACCTTCTCTGAACCTGAGATGTCTCATGACATACATCCTCATTAAAAAGCCACAATTTGCCTCAATTATATCCACTTATTCGATTTTACATTTATAATGGCATAATGAATCTGCTAAGTTGAGTCTAAAACACATTGTTACTTAAAACATCTTTATCTATTAAAAAATTGTTTTTTTTTAATGGTTTTATTGTATTTTAATGCCCTTATTTATGTATGTTTACCCTTGGTAATTTCGTTGAAGAGAATGGGTCTCAGATTAGTTCTTGGGAAAAGTATGAAACTAGAAAGGTTTTCGTAAAATATTACGGTACGTGCACAAAATAAATTAAATTAAGTTTTATTTTTGAATGAACAAACTTGATTTAGTTGCTAAAAACTGAGAAAACATACTGAAAAACACAAACACAAGGGGTATGTGAGGGTGTACTTTCTTCTGAGTGCTTGCCAGGCGCCGCTTTTCACACACACAAACACACACACATACCTAGCAGGTGGCCCTACACAGGGCCGTCGGACAAAGGGGACAAAGGGGACAGTTGTGGGGGGGCCCAAGGCAGAGGGGGGGCCCATGACCAAAAAAAAAAAAAAGATTTTTTTACCTTTCGCTCAGGACCCTCCCCCCCCCCCCCCCCGTCAACAACCTGGCGCAGGGGGGCCCATCAGTACCTATAGTATAGGGGCCCAGGATTTGGTGCTACGGCCCTGGCCCTACAGCATGGTTTATGAAGGGTCCGATGACTTGGTGAGGTTACATCATGCTATCATCAGGTCTCCAAGCCGATCTACCGCTAATATTTAATTTACAAATGTGTTTTATAGATATTGTTTTATATTATGGTTTTGGATGTGTTAATGCAGTAAGGTTTCTATTAGAGCTGTCAGTTAAACGCGTTATTAACGGAGTTAACGCAAACCAATTTTAACGGCGTTAAAAAAATTATCGCGCGATTAACGCAATTATTTTATTAAAAAAAAAAAAATATGTGGGTATGTGAGGGTGTACTTTCTTCTGAGTGCTTGCCAGGTGCCGCTTTTCACACACAAACACACACACATACCTAGCAGGTGGCCCTACAGCATGGTTTATGAAGGGTCCGATGACTTGGTGAGGTTACATCATGCTATCATCAGGTCTCCAAGCCAATCTACCGCTAATATTTAATTTACAAATGTGTTTTATAGATATTGTTTTATATTATGGTTTTGGATGTGTTAATGCAGTAAGGTTTCTTTCTATATTTTCCCTGTCCCCATCTTATCAGACCCTCGGCCATACAAACAAAATAACTATAAAAAACAGGATTTAATTAACAAGATTGCATTTTATTTCAGTGTAAACATACTATTAACTTTTCTTCTTCACAACGATCTTTGCAGAGTCAAAAGCATCATCAGTTTCTAGATACATATCATCAGTGTCTGGCCAGTGGGGATCCTGGTTATTAATAGATTTTAGACCTAGAGTGATGTCAATGTTAGTGTCAAGGTTGTCAATGTCTTAAGTGAAGAGATATCAATGTGAGGGAACTGCCATTGAATTGGGAACCACATTGAACTAAAGTACATCCCCGAAATGCATCTACATCCTCCTTTATATAGACATTAATAATATTTAAGGAACGTTGTTTAATCAGATTATGGTGTCTGACCAATTAAGATTGTACATTCATTATAATGCCATTATTATTTAGGATTTATTGTTCAACATTATAACACTAGGCTGCCAATGTGTCGAAGAAATGAGTACCGACGGTTCAGCAGACAGAAACTGAGGACAATAATATTCTGTGGAGACACAGGCAGCTGATAGGGTTAGGGGCTACAGGCAGCTGATAGGGTTAGGGGCTACAGGCTGCTGATAGGGTTAGGGGCTACAGGCAGCTTATAGGGTTAGGGGCTACAGGCAGCTGATGGGGTTAGGGGCTACAGGGAGGTGGTAGGGTGAGGGGCCACAGGCAGCTGATAGGGTGAGGCACTTCAGGGAGTTGGTAGGGTGAGGGGCCACAGACAGCTGATAGGGTGAGGGGCCACAGGGAGGTGATAGGGTGAGGGGCCACAGGGAGGTGGTAGGGGGAGGGGCCACAGGGAGGTGGTAGGGTGAGGGGCCACAGGGAGCTGGTAGGGTAAAGGTCAGGGGTCACAGGGAGGTGGTAAGGTGAGGGGCTTCAGGGAGTTGGTATGGTGAGGGGCCACAGGCAGCTGATAGGGTGAGGGGCCACAGGGAGGTGGTAGGGTGAGGGGCCACAGGGAGGTGGTAGGGTGAGGGGCTTCAGGGAGGTGGTAGGGTGAGGGGCTTCAGGGAGGTGGTATGGTGAGGGGCTTCAGGGAGGTGGTAGGGTGAGGGGCCACAGGGAGGTGGTAGGGTAAAGGTCAGGGGGTACAGGGAGGTGGTAGGGTAAAGGTCAGGGAGTACAGGTAGCTGATAGGGTAAAGGTCAGGGTTCTTGAATCATCGGGCCGGGCTGGAGGGACCACTTCTCTTCTGGCTTGTCTTCCTAGAGAATAGAAAAATAGCAGATCTCACTTCACATACAATTTTTTTACCCATATGTCATCATCATTTACAGTATTTGAAAACAGTAAGAGCCTAACAAATTTGGTCTGAAAAATAATTGGAGCACATGTTACTCAAAAGTCCTGTTTGATTACTGTGTACCTTACCAGAGGATCAGTGAACGGGTACACTCCATCGTATTGGCTTGGGATCTTGCGATTGGCGTGCTCTTTTACACTGTACCGACAACATAAACCTATGAAAAGTGTACTCTTCTTCTTACTTGTGTTAGGTGGTGGGTCTGAAATCAACTAGGTGCATACCGCCATCTATGGTATCAGAGTGTGTCGATACGCAAGTGTAGTCGGGTGGGGGGGGGGGGGGGGGGGGGCATGGAACAAATCAATCGTACCTTCTATAAAGCCTTTTGGAAACTCTCTGTCTGTTTAGAGATATTCAGAAAGACGCTGGGGTTGACAAGTTACCGGACTACTTGTGGAGTGATTCCAAAGACGTCATTAGAGGCAAAAAAACCTTTGTTGTCCTTGACAGCGGTGAATTATACTTAGCAACAGTGAATTATCAAATATAAGGGGGCACTCACACTAGGGCCGCTTGCCTGTTCCGTGCTGCAGGAAGATTCAGCACGATTCCCCCCCTCCCCACTCCTCCCTCTGGCCCGTGGTCACACTGCTCCCAAAGGCCGTGGCCTGGGCACGATTGCTCCTTCATACATACGTCATCAAGTCGTAATACGATAAATACGTCATCACCAAGCGTGGTGTCCAGCTGCGACTGAATGCCGTCGTCTGCCCAAATTTCAAGTAAACACTCGACTTCACTATCGCACCAACGTAAACCCACTCGTGAACCGCTTACCACCATTGTTTAAAATGATTGTTGTGGGGAAGAAGGGCATGGACCTATAAAGAAAGGAGGGTCGCGCAAGGACTAGGTCATCAGCTCACGTTGCGTATCCGCGCGTGTCATCTCATTAGCATCTGTACTTTGGCCACGGCACACCTCTCCCAAGTGTGCCGTGGCCAAAGGGCTGTTCCGTGCTGGAATACGGATGGCGTGGTCACACTAGCCAAACGGTCTAGACTTTAGTATGCAAATGAGCTCGGGCACGGTGCCGCGGCCCTAGTGTGAGTGGTCCCTAATTCACCGCTGGAAGTTGTGAAGGGTCTATGCAAGTGAACGGAGCGTTACATGGCATTGAGAAGACCTGTGTAATAAGCAGATATAATGTTTGGTAGATGTTGACCTCCGACATGGCAGACCACTGACCTGGGGTGCTGGCTGGTAGTCATGGGATGGGGGCCCACCTTGAACTCCCTGGAGGTCTGGTTCTGCCGTGGCACCAGACCAAGGTCCCCCGGCCTGTAGTGAGTCTGGTGTTGACCAGCCGTTGGGGCTGAGGTCAGCTCTGGGGTCCCGCGGCCGTTGGCCCCGAGCCGCGCAGCTCTATCCAGGACGGCCAGGAGCTTCTGCATGTTCTGGTTCCTGCGGACCACAGCCTGCACCTCCTCCTCCTGCTCCTCCAACCCTGGCCTCTCATCCTGAGCAGGATACAAAAGGATACATCATATTGATTGACTAATACTGCCTTCAGGTCACACCCATCCCCGCATGAACTGATAGTCAATAGCTCTGCTGCCTCGGACATAAGCCAATCGGGAGTAACGCACTCAGTTGCATTGTTTTAGAGACCACACACTCATTCATCTGACAGCTGCTTGCTGCATGGCTTCAAGTGCACAACACCCACCACCGCCTCAGCTCCACCATATCTCTCTTTAGCCCTTGAGACATGGTGGGAGGGTGGCGAGCACAAAATGTAGCCTGTTAGAATTCCAAATGTGATTAAGGGCTATACAAAGAAATGTACTTGATTTGAACATCATGTTGCGGCCGGCTCTGTGGCTGATTGGCTGCTTGGCTCCCTGCCATTCCCTAAACAAAACCAAACCGCCCAGACTTACCGTCAGTGCCTGTCTGAGCGCCATGGCAGCCTCACTCAGGATGACCTCTGTCTGGCCCCGCCTCCTCTGCTCCTCATCTAGCTCCGCCCCCAAGCGCTTCACCGTTATTGCGTCCTCCCGGCCTCGCTCCAGGACGAGCTCATGCTCCTTCCTGTCCACAAGAACACTATACTATAATTTAGGGTTTTCATCAGCTGTAATCCATAAACATCAAGATTAATACAAATGAAGGCTTTAGATGTTTCACTTTTGGTGGAATGAATCTATGTAGCATATTTTTATTTTAATATATATTCTTTTTTAATTTATTAATTTAATTAAATTAACTTTTCCACAATATTCTAGTCATATATATATATTATTCTAGTAGGCATCATGGCCTGACTAAGGTCAGGCCGTGATGCCTGAAGCGTGCAGGTCAGCTCATGTTACTGCGATTTGAATTTGGAAAACCTCTGCAAAAACAATGAGTATGTCTATAATCATTCCCCTTGTTTGGGGCATATAGGGTCTACTAGGCTCGATTATCATGTCAGAAGATGCAACAACATTTTCTATCGGTGCGCTGCACATAGCATTGTTTATGATGTCCTTTTTGTTAGGTATGTATAATAGGTGTTGTCTTCTGTTTCTCCCCCAACCCACCAGACCAGCAGAATCTCTCTGTTTAGCCTCCTCCTGATTGACAAATGAGGCACTGGAACATTATTAAGGCATACCCGGGAGTATGGGGTACAGGGGGTACAGGGGGAAAGGGGAGTGGGGTATAGGGTACACGGGTATAGATGACAGGGTTCTAGGGTGAAGGGGGTATCGATTCCAGAATTATAGGGTACTCGGATATAGATTCCAGAGTTATAGGGTATACGGAAATAGATTCCAGAGTTATAGGGTACACGGGTATAGATGACAGGGTTATAGGGTACACACACAGGTATAGATTACAGGGTTCTAGGATACATGGGAATAGATTCCAGGGTATTAGGATGAAGGGGGTATAGATTCCACATTTATAGGGTGAAGGGGGTATAGATTCCAGGGTTCGGGTCAAGGGTCAAGGTATAGGGCATACCTGAGGGCCTGAGCCTCAGCCAGCAGCAAGGTGTGTCGGGTGTGTATATGCTGCAGGCCCTTGCATACAGAGGACTGCTCCTTAAGCTCCACCCCCAGCTCCTCGCACTTGTCAGTCAACTTCCTTATCACCTGGGGGGAGGGGTTGAGAGTCATACCGTCTCTCTCTCTGACCATCTCTTTCTCTGTCTCTGTCGCTCTTTCTCTGCCTCTGTGTGTCTCTCTTACTCCGTCTCTTCCTATCTCTGCGTCTCTCTCCCCCTTTCTATTTTATGGGTTGGTTTAAATTGCTTTGTTTAATGTATCGTTAATTGGTATACTGGTTGAACCCTGTTGATAGTATAGTGATCGCAGTCATGGCCAGCTTTTTACTCATTGGTCTTGGGGGCTATAAGCCATGGCTGCAATTTCAGCTTTTTAACAACAAAATATGGCATAAAGATTTGCATTATCCATACTCTGGAGAATGTACAGGCAGTACTGTTCTAGGCCTGAGATCACATTGTTTCATACAGAGGCTGCTGGACCTTTGGGTCCAGAGAGTAACCGAGGGGCCGGGTACAGCATCATCTACTGATATACAGGAGTGTAGTGCTGGTCCTGCTTTGTCGGACCAAGAGGACTGTTTTGACTTGATTTGAGTCTTCATTACATTAGCTACCCACATGAAGGTGTGTCTTTAACTGACAAAACAACACACTCATTATTTTACTTAGTACATTTGTTTCAGACAGATCACACAGCTATATCCTCGAGGATGAATTCAGTTTGACGTTCAATAGGCGATTTATTTCATGTTAGTCTTGTGTCCATTCTTTACAAGACTAAATTCAATGTAAATATATTTCGACAAGCAGGCCTATATAGTCAAGAACAATCAAAGGATGACGAATCAAGCTGTTGAGAAGGCTCAGACACAAGAACGCACAGTAATTGAATTTTTATATGTGTATATTCCTATAATAAACTGGGGATGATAACGCCAACAAATGCTGCATGGTTTGACTTAGGTTCTTTGTAGAAAAGCAAAGCCAGCATAACGACATATCATCTTTAGGGGCTTATGTCTCTCCGCCTCTCTGTCTTTCTAAGTTTGTGTTTTACTCTCTCTCTCTCTCCTCCTATCTGTGTGTGTGTGTGTGTGTCTCTCACCCCGAGATTGCTCTTATTCTTATGGCTGAGGTCTCTCATCAGGGGATGAATGAGCTGGTCCTTCCTGCGGGTGAGGGTCTCTGAATCCCTGAGGGTCTGGTTCTCCCGGACCAGGGCCTGGTTCTGCTCGGCCAGGTGGGCCAGCTCCTCATGCAGTGCCTCCCTCTCCCCCAGACACTGAGCCACCTCCTCGGAGACGTCACGCCGGGCCTGCAGCTGGAGCTCCAACGCAGCCTGCTTCATGTGGTCTGCATGCTTGGTTTTACCCCTGGAGAACATCTTACTACTATAATAGCAGGCCTGTCGCAGCAGTTACTCAAGTTACTCATGTGCGCATGTGGCAGGCAGCCTGCAGCTCACACACACTCACAGCACGCGCGAACGCATACATACAACGCAAGCACGCACATACACACCGCATACACACACGCACATGCGCACAATAATGCATTGAAACGCACACACACAAACACACACGCGCACACACCGCACGTCAAGACAAAGACAGCGACACATACACGGAAGCACACAAACCGTATGTCAAGGCTCGGCTTAGCTCAGGAGGTAGAGCAGTTGTCTAGTAACCGAAAGGTTGCTAGTTAACTGCTCCTGACGAGCTGGCTGTCGCCTTGCATGGTTGTCGCGGTGTGTAAATGTGTGGATGAACCGATGTAGAGCCCGAGATGTTATTATATTATGCGCTCAGAAATTTGTTTCATTATGGACTGGGCTTTCCACATTAATGCTATGGGTTTAATTACAGCTAGAGATGAGCGTGCGCAACCCACGCGTGAAAACTGAAGTTAATATAATAACCGTTGTGCACACATAGTATCCTACACTTCTATGTAGACTGCCACCTTCCCCACACATTCCAGCCTTAACCTATACAACAATAACACTTTAAAATATGCTGTCATACACTATGATATACTTTATACTGATATAGTATAGTATATTACAGTATACTATACTGTAATATACTTAATACTAATATAGTATAGAATATTACAATATAGTACACTATAATATACTTTATGCTTATATATTATAGTATATAGTTAAGTTGTTAAGTTATCCTTTGTCCCTTTTTTGAGTACAATATAATATTATACTATTCTAATATAAAAGAGCTAATAAAGTAATATTATACTATACTAATATACTATACTGATTAATTAATTTAATTAATTAATTGATCTGCATATAGGCATATTATACTGTACTAATATATCTAATATAGCAATATAATACTAATTATACTATACATATATATTAGTATTAGTATTTATACATCAATTATAGTCATATACTAAACTAGTATAATACATCTAATATAGTAATTGTATAGGATACTAATATAATATATAGCAAATAAAGTACTTTTATACTATGCTAATATAGTGCATCTAATATAGTAGCCTTATGTTAATACTAAGTGTAATGCACCTAGCTCGTTCCAGAGCAGCTTCCATATGCAGCTCATAAAGTTGGTTGTTGTGCGCCTCCTTCTCATTGGCTAATTGTTTCTCCAGCGAGGACAAATCTGACATCAATCTCTCCTTCTGCTCCCCAAACTCTTCTAGAGACGCTAGCTTTCCGGCTGGAGGAGGAGGAGAGAAGAGAGAAGGAGGGAAAGAGAACCGAGGTGGACAGAGGAAATAGGGATGTGGAAAGAGGGCGCAGGAGATTAGAGAGGAGGACACGGGAAGGGGGAGAGGAAGGGAGGAGGAGAGGAGGAGTAGAAGGGAGGAGGAGAGGAAAGAGACTGGAAGAGGAGAGAGAAAGGAAGAGGGGAGAGGCAGAAGCGGTCAGAGGAGAGAAGAGGAGGAACGGAGGAGAGCAGAGAGAGGAGGAGGGGAGAGAGCGGACTGGAAAGGAGGAGAGCAGAGAGAGGAGGAGGGGAGAGAGCGGACTGGAAAGGAGGAGAGCAGAGAGAGGAGGAGGGGAGAGAGCGGACTGGAACGGAGGAGAGCAGAGAGAGGAGGAGGGGAGAGAGCGGACTGGAAAGGAGGAGAGCAGAGAGGTTGACAGAGGATAGGAGTGTGAAGGGGAAGGAGAGGGCAAAGGAGAGAGGGGAGTAGATGATAGGAGAAGTAAACAGTGAGTTGGTATGCAGACAAACAGGGTTTCAGCCGGAGATCATGACATGCTGCCTGAATCAAGCAGTTCATTCACCGCTGGAATAAACTAGTGCCTTCTATACCTCAGATGGTCATTTGTACATACACATCCTGTCAATAGGGCAAGGTGATCATTAAAATATCAATAGAATATAGCAGGTGATCAATAAAACATCACAAGTAATCAATAAAATATAAAAAATATTACAGATGATCAATAAAATATCAGAGGTGATAAATCATCATGACAGGTGATCAATCTTCAACCCACCCAGCATCATGTTCTCAGAGGAGAGCTTCTCGCTCTTCTCCTGGTGCTCCTCTTCGAGCTTACTGAGCCGGAGTTCCAGGGAACGGTTCTGCTCCTCCCAGGTGCGTTGTTCAGACTCCAGTCGCGCTGCGCATCTCATCAGCTCCTCCTCCAGCTGGGCCACGGAGCGCTTCAGGTACTGGACCACGTCCTTCATCTCCTGCTCCAGCTGGGAGTAGCGCAACAAGGAGTCCGACTTCTGCAGCTCTGCCTCATCGCACTTCTGCTGATACCTGGAGGACGGCAGCATTGTCATATGAATGTAAAAACATGAGTAGACCTACATCCCTAGCACCGTGTAGCCAAGTGGGACTAGGCCATGGAAAGGAAAATGTGTTCCTTTTAAATATTTGTTTAGTAGCCTAAAGAAGGAGCATTCAAACAATGTTTGATAAAGGGGACATATTATGAAAACAACACTTTTCCAGGGATTTGTTTTGGGTCTCTGGTGCTCCCACACACATTTTTCAAAGCACACAAGCTTTGAAAAAAGTCCCTACATGATCTTTTGAGTGAGATATGCATTTCTGAAAGTACCCCGCCTACCGTTACCAAACAAGCGAGTCAGTTTCAGAGACCCTACGTAGGAAGGGGGCACAGTTGAATATTACCTCCCACTTCCCAACTCACCTCCAATCTGAGCATAGCTAAGATTTTGTGGACCAGCGGATGAGCTGCTCCGGGGGGGGGGCGGGGACTCGGCGGCAGCTCAGCTCCGGGAGTACAATCCCTTTCTCTACCGGACTGCCGCCGAGCTCCCCCCGCCGGAGCTGCCAATCCGGAGGAGACATGGAGAAAGGGATTGTACTCTCGGAGCTGAGCTGCCGGACTGTCGCCGGAACAGCCGGAAAGCTTCGGCGGTTATTCAGCTCCCGGAGTACCCCCGCCGGAGCTGCCGGACTGCCTCGGTGGCGGCCGAACTGCTTCGACGGCGACAGTCCAGCAGCTCCGGCGCGGGGAGCACGGCGGCAGTCCGGCAGCTCAGCTCCAGGAGTACAATCCCTTTCTCCTCCATGTCGCGGCTCATGGACTTCAGAGGGTCAAGGCAAAATTCCCTTTCCCCCAATTCTCTTAAACCAGGGATGGGCAACTGGCGGCCCGCATCCTTACTCAGCAGGCCCGCACATAATGATAAAAAATAAAAAATAAAAAGAATAATAATAATTGATCGAGTTACAGAAAACTCGGTCAAGAAAGATGAGAAGAATTCATAGAATTCGAAGGCAAACTTTGCTTAGAAGCGATATCAGTCATTAAAGATATCCACTTAAGTCGCCACTACAACTAGGCTACTACAACTGCTTGTTGGGTTTGAGTTCATTGAGTTTTTGCACTTAATGTTGGGCCACTGTTTTTCAGTTTTTTGACTTCATTGAATGAAAAATACAGACCATTCATGTGTCTGTTTGAGCATGGAAAACATGAAATGTATGTATGTTGGTTCAATTAACATACCGTACATAGGTTATGATTCTGGAAGATTTTTTAGGTAGTGGCCATCCCCAAAATGCACCAGAATACAGGAAATCATATCTACCAAATTCAAAATTGTGTAGCTTCTCTCAGCTCACGTTTAGTTGAAGTGTGCAGTCATGTGGCCCTCCGATGGTTATGATGAAAAATGTGGCCCTCTTTATCATGAAAGTTGCCCATCCCTGTCTTAAACCATGTCCAAGATATCCCCCACTAGTGTCTTTACTTGTTGTGAAAGTGCCAGAGACGTCAGACGCACTCTTTATGATTGATAATATCATCCGAGACGCACGTAGCTTTTGGCCGTGCTATTAGATACAATAATATATAAATACTAGTGCCGTCAAGCGATTAAAATATTTAATCGCATTAATGGCATAGTTAACTCACGATTAATTGGAAAAAAAAATTCTATGCTAAATATCCCTTGATTTCTTTGTCCATTTAATTCTCATTTTAATGCTCTAATCAACATGGAGAAGTGCATCGGCTTGCCTTGTGCAAATATTTTTTTATTGATAACATTGGCATATAGCTTACTGATCAAAACAGGACGATACAAAAAAAAGCCTATAGTGCAATTAAACTATGAATATACAAACATACTGCCTTGAACATAGCAGTCAGGCTACTGCTTGTTTAATTTGAGCCAAAGAAAAAAAAATAAAAATACTATATTATATAATATAATATAATAATATATTATATTATATTATATAGATATAGAGCTCCAGGAGTCCGAAAACGGCAAAAGTTCCTTCTTGTCCATGCTGTGGTTCAATCTGACAGCTCATTGGTCAATGGGCAGCAGATCATTTGCATTAAAGCTACAGACACCAGAAACAGCCTATTCTGAAGGTACTGAAACAGAAGGGAATAGCGGTAGGTGAGTTTTTTTTTCCTAAAAGCTATATCCAGCAAACATCTTTAAAAACATGTTTTCTGGAACTCAAATACTATGTTTACTTGTTGTGAAAACGCCATAATACGTCTCCTTTAATGACACGACAGGGAAGGGTTTGACAACTTTCACCTTATATTAAACTGTTAGGCATTGGAGTCCGAGAATCAATGTTCTTTTTTGAAAAGTGAAAGCCCTGAGGCTGTTCCTACCTCTCCACCTGGCCCTCTAGAGCACTAAGGTTGTTACCTCTCCACCTGTCCCTCTAGACTAGAGCAGGGCTGCCCAATTTGGGGCCCAAGGCCAAACTTGGTCCGCGACCGATTTTATTTGGCCCACTCCTCACCCACTATCATTGTTTTCTGCCATCAACGCTCGGAATCTGTGCTCACTCTCATTGAATATTATTTATTGGTGCAGTTCCATTCCTGACCATAGAATAACATAGGATTTATTCCCTTGAAACCTAGCAGACTTTCTGCAGCAGAAGCAATTTCTCGCGCCACATCTGATTTTTTCTTTGCCACCAATTTAACCCTCCACATTGCTTCAACCATGAATGCCAGTAGCCCTTGCTTGTCAAAACTGAATCATCATTTACAGCTATAGCATGCCCCTTTTCAAAAGGGGCAAAGTCAACAGCCGTGCTTTGCCTGCCCAGCCTGCTCTCCTCCACCCTTCTGGCTGCCTCTGCATAAGATATTTTGTTTTCCTTCTTTATTCATTCAACATTTTCTGCTTTCTGCATAGTTTTGACACCCCCTGAACGGAAGCCAGGTGATCACCCCCACAGTTACAACACTTCACAGGTTCCTTGCACTCTTTTCCATCATGAGCCTTGCTACATCGTCTACACCTTTGCTTTCCTCTACACACAGCTGCCACATGGCCATATCTCTGGCACTTAAAGCATCTCAGAGGAGGTCTTTCATACTCTCTCTCACTGGGTCACTCATGTGTCCCAACATGACTCTTAGGAACCACATCATCTTTAAAGGTAAGAAGGACAGGAGCGGTCCCTCTTCCATTCTCACCCTTCCCCATTCGTTTTGCAGCTATGACATTAGCCCCCTTCAGAGAAGATAACAATTCTTGCTCAGACACTTCCAAGGACACATTATACACAACTCCTTTAACCCCTGTACTAATCCGTTGCTTGAACATATCCACTCCCTTACCCAGCACATTTTTTATATTAAGCACCTTGTCTTGTTGCCTTGCAGACTTGCAGATGATAGAAATCCTCCCATTTTGCAGATTAGAAGCATGCATTACATCACCTATCTCTTTTTTTAATTCATTAGTCAATTTAAGGGGACTAGCAGCAGAAAACCCAACACCTCCCTTCACTTTGATCAGAACCTTAAACCCATGATCACTTTTTTGGTCTGGTCTCATTGCTTTGGCCTGTGAATTATCCACATCACTGGCTGGAGAATGATATAATAATGCATTTAATTTAGAGGCGCCTTTCAAGACACCCAAGGTCACCTCCTCTCCCTTTTGAGTCTATCCTCGCCCACTTTACTCCATTCCCCCCCACCCCCATCCCATTACGCTCCCGTCGGCATGGGCCAACTCTGATTTAGGAAATCCCCAACTCAGCAAGCGATCGTCAGATCGAACAGCTGAGTTTGCACAGACCTGTGCAGGGATATCGTTCCCGGACCTATACAGGCCGTCGGGAAATATCCCTACAAACAGATCCCCACAACACCCAAGCTGAACAACCCAAAAATCAACCAATTCAGAAATCTCCTTTAGCCGTTGTTCTGAAGCCAACAAGTTGAATTCATAAACAATTGAAAACACCGCCACTAGCACGCCACTACTCCACCCTGATCCGCTTCCTCTCCAACTCCTCAGACGCATCCGGTGATCAGCCCCGAGGTCAACACCCCGACACTGGGCTCACAGGTCTACTTAAATAAGCATAGCTCAGGTGTTGTCAATGAGCTCGTTAAGCTCCCCTCGTTAGGGTCGTGACAAAGCTATGACAACAATGAGATAAAATCCGCTTCTACTCAAGGTAACATCGAATGCTGTTTATTTTGTCAACAAACAAGTCACTCGATGGAGAAATGCTCACTCATTAAGATGAAAATGCATCAGGACAAGATACGTTTCATAAAGGAAAAGGGAATTTCTTTTTGGTTGCCTAAAGCCTGGCCACATAAGTAAAGACTGCAGGAGTCGCCTGGATTGCAATGTGTCAGAAGAAGCATCCCTCAGTACTTCACATTGAGATAAACGATAGAAGTACATCCTTTAAAGAAATACAAGCATCTGTGAGTTCTCCACTAAGTGTTTCACCTGGACAGCCTCAGACATGTAGGCATACAGACTCATCCTCCCCCGGTGTAACACAGAACGCCAGAGGAAGTCTTTTCTTCCTGTGGCCATCAGACTGTTTAATGCATCTACCTCCAGCTGCAGAAGGGACCGTGGAGACACTATGCCCTGAGACCAATGTCACTTTATTTATTTATTTAATTATTTTTACCCAATTTATTTATTTATATATTTACTTATTTTTATTTTAACCCAATTTTCAATTAATCACTTTAGTTAATTTATGCCGCCAACAATTGCTGCTATAATATTTATCACTTTACCACTTTTACCACTAATAGCACTTTTATCCAATCGCTCCTTTTCACTTATTTAGTTTGTACTTATTTTATTTCAATCTATTTTATCTATTTTGACTCTAACCCTGTATTACTTTCCCACCTTTGTATTGTAACTGTTGCATAGTAATTTCCCTCGGGATAGATAAAGCATCTTGAATCTTGAATCTTGAATATAGGGGCCGGGGATGAGGACAATGCTGTCTTTTCCATTGTTGCAGTCAAAGTTAAAGCCCACATGAGTAACACAATTCTGCGTATGCATTTCTGGACCCGGGGAGTTCCGGTACATTCTGTACAGTCAGTTTGGCAGAGAAATTGGGCTTGAAAGGCAAGCTAGCCAACATCCTACTAAGGACAATGGGTCAACAAAAAATTGTGGGCACCACCATATTGACTGGTTTGGAAGTGTCTGGTATAGATTCCATTGATTTTATTGAGTTGCCTAATACTTTAACTCATAACACTATGCCGGTGTCAAGGTTGAACATCCCACGTCAAGAAGATGTTGGAATGTGGTCATATCTGAGGAATGGAAAGCTTCACGATATTAATGCAGATGTGGATTTGCTCATCGGCACTGATGCAGAAAAAGTGATGGAACCCTGGGAGCTGATCAACAGTCAAGGCGAAGGACCATACGCAGTCCGAACAAGAGTCGGCTGGGTCATTAATGGACCACTTCGTGGTGGAGATAACAACCAAGTGAAGACTGGCTGCTCAGTTGTTACAACAAACCATATATCTGTGGCACACCTTGAAGAAATGCTCATTAAACAATACAACCAAGATTTTAACGAGAACACATTAGAGGAGCAGCTTGAGTTGTCAAGAGAAGCCCCCAACGGGGACCAGTGGAAGTATGTAAACACCAAGGTCAACCCTGCAGATGAGGCATCTCGAGGAATGAGACCTGAGGAATTTCTGACACGATCACGATGGATTAAAGGCCCAGAGTTCCTCTACTTGCCAGAAAAGGAGTGGCCTGTAGCTGACATGGATCCAGCTTTGAGTCCTGCTGATGACCCCGAGGTCAAAAGAGAAACAAAAGTGAATGCCATTGTCAAATACGCAGATAATGCCACAAACCACTTCGTCAACTACTTCTCATCATGGAGGAAACTTAAAGTGTCTGTTGCCTGGTTCCTTCAGCTTAAAAGAGTTTTGTCGCTTCTGAGTCAAAAGAGGAGAGAACTTAAAGCCACTGAGAGCGATGAGGACGCCAGAGTTAAACGTTCTGTGGAACAGAAACTTCAGAGTTTTAAAGGCGCTCATGTAGGAAAAACCTCGACTCCACAAGATTATGATGAAGCAGAAAAGGCAATCATTTGTTTTGTTCAGAAACAAAGGTTTGCGAGTGAAACCACCTCATTGAAAGGCGACTCAAACGTATCCAAGGACAGTCCTCTGTACAAGCTAGATCCTATACTGGAGGATGGAATTATTTGAGTTGGTGGTCGCTTGCATAAATCTGCATTACCATCGGAGACCAAGCATCCTGTTATCCTTTCAAGGACCTGCATGTTTCCCAGCTTATTACACGCCACATTCATCAACAACTTGGACATGCTGGTAGAAACCACATGTTTGACTTCGACAGAAATACTGGATCATTAGTGCCAATTCTGCAGCAAGAAGAACAATAACAGAATGCACTGTGTGTAGACGCCACAGAGGAAAACTTGGAGAGCAAAAGATGGCAGGCTTACCTGAAGAGGGGATTATGCCAGACAAGGCCGCTTTCACAAACGTGGGAGTTGATTATTTTGGCCCAATCGCAGTCAAAAGAGGAAGAGGCCTTTTAAAAAGGTATGGAGTGCTCTTCACCTGTTTGACCAGTCGTGCAGTGCACCTTGAAGTGGCAGACTCCCTTGACACACACTCTTGCATTAATGCCATACAGAGATTAATTTGCAGAAGAGGCCCTGTGTCGAGTTTGAGATCCGACAACGGCACAAATTTTGTGGGTGCGAACAAAGAGTTAAAACGAAGCCTTGTAGAGCTAAACAATGCGAAAATCCAAGGTGGAGGCAAGTGCAGTATAAGGCAGAGCTGTTCTGGAAAAGGTGGACATCTGAATATTTACTTGCAATGCAAGAAAGACGAAAATGGGCTTATCCAAGAAGAAACTTCTCTCAAGGAGATATTGTCATCATTGCTGATGCTACAGATTGGCAGAGTTCTGAGTACAAAACCGGACTCCGCTCCATCTGCATCCAAACCAAGACCAGCGTGTTGGAAAGACCTGTGACCAAGATATGCCTGCTCCTGGAGGCTACGGCATAAGACAATGGACAATATTCATTATTTTTTTCCATCTGTCCTGTCTTCCATCTTTAATTTCTATTTCTTCCAGCACAATCCATCCAGCTATCAGGAAGAAGACTGTAGAATATAGTCTTAAGAGTTAGGGGCAGGTAGAGAGAATAGCTCCCCTTATGTATTTAAGTAATTGGGTGTTTACACTTTTCCCTATTAGGGGCCAGTATGTTGGAGCTATGCAGTTCTTAGATTTAATTGTAAAACATTTTTTTAGATTGTTTGCTTAATATAAAATAATATGACTATTTTAGGTTTTTTTCTCGTTTGTATTATAAATTAGTTAATTTGAGTTTATTTATGCTTTTGTTTTGAAATTATTACTAGCCTATATATAGAGGTGGCGGGCATAGGTAAGACAGGCACTGGGAAGGGTCATGTTTTTTTTACAATTTTTTACTTTTTTTTCTGAGAAAAAAGCCTAACTTCTCATCCTAACTTAAAGGGAAACTTCACCCATTTCCATTAAGCTTTGTATCGTTAGAAACCCACTCATACTTTTGACTGGTCGTGCATCATTCCCTTATTTTCTTGAGAGACTGGAGCGATCCGTATCGATCACCAACACTTCGGGTTTAAGATGACGCAATATGACGATTTTTGCGTAGAAGTAAATAAGAAGTGTAAGAGGGGAGGATTCTCGTAAGACTACAAGCACTAGTCCCACCCCCCTATAGGGGGTGGGACCCACTGACGCTACAGAACTATTAGAGCAGTGCCAGTGGCTGGGACTTCACCAGCAGAAACTAACATCCACAGCGTCTGAAGCTAAGCTAACAGAGGCTGTTGATAAAACTGAAGTACAATGGCGGAAGGTACTGGATCTTCACTAGAAATGTTGTGTGAAATGATTTTCAAGCAGTCTTGCAGTATCAGCTTGGTAGATGGAACAGCGAGGTGTCCGATAGGCGGAGATCTAGATCAGCGGGAGTGGCCAGCGAAGCTGTGCATCGTGGTGAATGGTGGGAGTTGTTTTCTTCAATCCACAAGCGCCAAAGAGTCACTTTTTGCCTTTTCTCGGTCAAGACGGCACCAAATTAGAATTTTATTTTATTATTCGACTACATATAGGACCCAATTTCAATACATATTCATGCCTCCACCGGTGAAATGCTCCTTTAAGTTAGGGACTCAAAGATAGGAACATCCTATATAACTTTCTATTACAGAAGCAGTCCCTAACCTGTTGGCCGTTTCCTATCTTATTTTTGGCATCCTATCTTATCTTAATTTAGGTAATTAAGATAACCCTAACTGTTCTTTCAATCCGATTTTTCGATCGGCAATCGTCAGGTTATGTCTGTTTCTGCACTCAGAGTGTGCGTGAGATTGATAGAATGAGTTACTTTTAACGTTAACAGAGACTGTTGAGGATCTTTGTTAATGACGCCAAGCAGTGGTGGGTAATAACGCTTTAAAGTAACGCAAATGAGTAAAAAATAAAAAAAATTGGGTAACGAGTACTTTTCACGTTCCTTTTTTAAGTCTGTAATTTTACTCTTACTCAAGTAAATATTTGATTTAGAATTCTACTCTTTACTCAATTACATTTTCCATTGTGCCTTCATTAAAATTAGTATTTTAATAAAGACATTATCTTCGTAGACTAATACAATTACAGACTCACTCTTGACTAATACAAGCGTACACGCTTGTATTAGTTGTATTGTATTAGCGACGCACCCTCCCTAGGTTGTAACATTGTTGCAATTCCATAGCCGAGGAGACAAGTCGACCGTTGGAGTTACGGTCCACGTATAGTTTATATAATTCTAAAGATACTATGTTACACTGTATTCTGCACACTAGGGTTGCCGCGGTATACGGTATTACTGGTGTTACCGGTGTTGAGGCCAACACCGATTACTCGGTGTTGCACACTGGCAACACCGTTTTTTTTTTTGTTTTTTTTAGTAATAAAAAACAAATTCAGTAAATATATTTATAATTAAGACAATTAAAATGTGGGGAGTAGGCCACAGTTCTGCTCTGTGCGGGAGAATTGTCGCGCCGAGAATTGACGTGCTTTCTTACAAGACCGGTTACCATACAGGGGTTGACACTAACGGTTGCCCGCTTGCCCGGGGCAACAAAAAATAATATTTGGGCAAGTTGAGATTATTCCTGGTTGCCCGAAAGGGCAAGTGCATTTTTTAGGGTTTGTTCATATATATTCATATATATTTAAGAGTTTCTAAAAACTGCAAAGCAACCATTTTCTTCCGTAAAATCACACAAAATAGATACATTTGCAATTGATCTGTCTTCTCTTCTTTCGGACAGCGAGTTAACAGACAGACAGCGCTACAGCGCGAACATAGCCCCGCCTCCTGTCACTCACTCGCAGTGCGGTCTCTGGCAGTGTTTCGGCACTAGTCACAGGCCACGTTTATACGTAGCAGGGTATTTATAGAAACTAATATTTCCCCCGCTCCGTTTTCCAAAATAACATTGTGCACACAGCATCGTTTTCAAAAAAGTTGTCTTTTACATCAAAACGCATAAATACGCCATCGAGCGCCATTATAACTATGACAAACCTATGGGCGGCAGTGTAGTAGAGCTTAGATCGGGCCCAGAAAATCAAGCCCGACCCGGCCCGAGCCCGTGCATGTTCTGTCCGAGCCCGGACCGACCCGACACATTAACCGTAATTATGAGTCTGAGCCCGATTTGAACCCGACTTTTTTTTTAAATACATATGTAACTTTGTATACATTTGTTACTAGGCCTACTCTGCTAAATATATATGTAAGGGATAATGTATAGAACGCCGGTCATTATCGGGAAAATAAGCCCCGACAGGACGAACATGTTGCATATTCTCGAAGAAAGTTGTCCAATCCCGGGTTGCTTTAACTCACTTCATTTATTATAAAGTCGTCGGCATGTTTCGGCATGGTAAGTGAAGCTATACGGAGGGAATTGTTTCTAACGCGAGTGAGAGGAAAATACCGTGATCTACTTCAAGCCCCCTTGCTGCGCCGTCTACCTATTGATCTCTGGCCTGTTCACTCGACGTCCTCCGTACAGGACGTCAAGTGGGTGTGGCCTATGCAGTGGGCGTTGCCTAGTGGGCGTGGCCGGGGTGACGTTATGGCTTCGGCTTCTTCACTTAATTAAAGGTGAAGAGGGAGCAGCCTTCAATAACATCATGCTCCCCTTGTGGCTATGTGAGGGTAACGCAGCTTATATGTTTGGTCCTGCATCATTGGGTCTATGTGTGGGTAGCTTAGATTCTTAAAATACGTAACAAACAGTACACAGGCCGACGCGCAGCGAAGGCGTCTTGCTTCGCCCTGAAGGGGCTTATTTTCGACAATAACCGGCGACGTTCTATACATTATCCCGCTTATTACACGGCTACTTGCCAAAACGAAAAAATAACTTCACATGGTGTGTCTTTTTACAATTTATTCGTTACCAACATTCTTAGTGTTGATCAGCAGAGAAATAATTTGTCTGCAAAGACGGTGACGTCGCTTAGCAACGGAAGACGCTGGGCTTGACAAGTCACCGGACTACTACCCATGCAAGTGAACGGAGCGTTCCACGGCATTGAGAAGACCCTTGTAATAAAGGCCTATATTATTTCTGTTTATGGCATAGGTTTCTCCTCAGATTAGGCCAATAAACCAATGATATAGTGTATAACCTATGTATTATCTCGGGCAGAGAATCTAAACTCTAGTAGGAAGAAGGATAAAGCCGTGCAAGCCAATCAGAATCCTCAGAATCAACAACAACGAATAACACGAGCGTCTTCCTGTAACAAACAAACTGTAAACATAGGGCGTTCATATGACCTTAAGCATTTCCTGCCGCATAATGTGACGCTTCAGAACCTAAAACCCAGTTTCTCCCCGTTGACACGACAACACGATAGTGTTTAAATGTGGGCGATAGTGTTTAAATGTGGTCGATAGGGTTTACGTGTGGTCCATAGTGTTTAAATGTGGGTGATAGTGTTTAAATGTGGGCGATAGTGTTTACATGTGGTCGATAGGGTTTACATGTGGTCCATAGTGTTTAAATGTGGTCGATAGTGTTTACATGTGGTCGATATTGTTTAAATGTGATCGATAGTGTTTAAATATGGTCGATAGTGTTTAAATGTTCTTTTCCCTCACTCTCCACCTCATCCCTAACTCTCCACCTCAAGCTGGTGTGTAGTGAGCGTTCTGGCACCGATTGGCTGCCGTGCATCACCCAAGTGGGTGCTACATATTGGTGGTGGTTAGTGAGGTCCCCCCTTCACTTTAGGCGTCTTTGAGTGTTATTAATTATTATTATTCTTCATGTTTAACCTCTGTTTTCCTTTTATTCCTAGTCTGTTTTACATAGTTTTGAATGATGACTATATGCTCTGTAAGGTGTCCTTGGGTGTCTTGAAAGGCGCCTCTAAATTAAATGTATTATTATTATTATTAACACACAACCGGCGTTTTCAGAAATCTCCACTTTGGCCGGAGTTTTTAGAAATGATTGTTTTCTGTGACAAAAAACGCGTGGAAATATCTGCGTTTTCCCTTCGTGTAAACGGGGCCTTAGTTATTTACATTTGCATAAAATCCAGATGAAAGCATGCAGGTCTACATAAAGCTGGGCGTTAGCTTTAATAGGTTGCAACGGTGGACTGAAATAACTTCATGGCACGATGTGACCATTTGGTATATAAGTAAACAAAGAAGAAGTTTGTTATTTTTTAAACACGTGCTATGTGGAAGCTAACATTCAGCTTCAGATTCAGCTAGGATGAGTTTTCTGAGTTCCCCAAATTAGGCCAGGTGCCTCGCAAAAAGAGGCCCGTTCATGATTCAGATTTTGATTTGGTCAAGTGAACATTACATTCGGGCAAGTCGAACATGACCGGTACTTGCCCGATGGGCAAGTGCTTTTGAAACCTTAGTGTCAACCTCTGCCATAGCAACGCCGGTAAACAAACCCCGCGAAGCCCAATCCCTACGTGAGCTCCCCGGGCTACGGCCATCCGGAGGCGCATAGAGCTTTTGGCCGTGATATTATGATAGGCCTATATAAAATTATATTATACTATTATATATAGAACGTTATAAGACGCCGTGAATTGGCACGCTGCCAGCCGCTGTCACCGAGTGTGAGAGGAGAGTTGACGGAGAAGATGGCGGTTGACCTATAGCTTCAAAGTTAATACCGTTTACACCGGTAATACCGGTGTTGACACGAGTGTATTACTCGGTGTGAAAATGTCCACACCGAGGCAACCCTACTGCACACCACTCACAAACTTGTTCGTCATTGTCATGTCTGGCTCTGTGAGTGTGCGTGCGTGCATGCTATGTGCGTAGGCTGGATAAATCTGATTGCCCAATCAGCCAAGTCTCGTTTGTGTTTAATTGGTTGTGTTCCTACAAAGCTCTTGCCTTTTGTCACATGCACAGAGCTTAATGCAAATTTGTTTGAAATTAAATTACATTTTTTGTTGTTGCTTTTGTTGCACAACTTGTGAAGAAATGTTTTAGGAGTACATCTCTTTCTCTCCCTCACTCACTCACGCATTCTAACACGCTATGTCTTTTTCATTGATCCAAGCACTCCAATACAAAAATGTAAAGTAACTTGTAATTTGAGTAGCTTTAAAAAAAAAAAAAGTACTTTTTTACTCTTACTCAAGTAGGTTTTCCAATTGGAATATTTACTTTTACTAAAGTAGATTTTGAAGGAAGTAATTTTACTTTTACTTGAGTATAGATTTTCCTTACTCTACCCACCACTGACGGCAAGCTAGTAGCACTAGTACTACGGTCATGGCGGGTATTGGTACAGAGAACAAGAAGAGGTAGTAATAAAGTAGTAAAGTAGTAAAGTATTTCTTCCACCAAATTCAAAATTAAATGTCTTCGTAGGCGATAAAATTAAATTAAAATACAAATAATAAAAAGAAAGAAATCATTATGCGGTCTCGGTAGCCTTTTAGCCATCACATTTCTGTTGTGATGTTCCTCGTCTTCATTGTCATACAGACCTACTAGCAGTGCTGCTAGCATTTTCTTCTGTTGTTGACAGTTATTTTGAATTTAGGACAGGGTGTATGGCTACCTAACTTAGGGATCCTATCTTAAGAAATTCCTAACTTAGGATAGTTCTGTAATGGCTAAATTCCTATCTTAAGATAAGATAGGATTTCTTCCTAAGTTAAGTTAGGAAACCTCCTTCTGTAATATCAAAACCCCTAAATGCCTTCCTATCTCAAAATAGGATAGGGTTTCAGTGTTAGGAAGTTTCTGTAATGAGGCCCCAGGGGCCGTATTACAGAAGCTTCCTAACTCGAAAATCCTATCTTATCTGTTTGGTAATTATAGTAACAAGGGATAGGATCGGATTTAGGAAAAAAGTCATTACAGAACGGCCGATCCTAAAGTCAGTGTTCTTATCTTAACTCCAGATAGGAAATGTGTATTACAGAAATATCCTAAATTATCCAAATCCCAAATAAACGGTCCTAATTTTAGGATGGCCCATCAGCTCTCCTAACTGTCATTTACTTTTACTCTTTTGTTACATGTGGCGCAGCAAAATCGTAGATGTAGGCTTAATGGTGATCTACGAAATATGTTAGTTGAAAGGCTTAATCCGTTATCCGTAATCCGACCCCGTAACTACGGAGACCTTTCGAGCATTCAAAGTTCTCCGTTGGGATGTCGGATACGCAATGCAATTCGCCGCCTGATCGATCTTATATGTTGATTACAAACAATGTAGTGTTGTATCGGTCCTTAATTTGCAAAGTAAACAATGTACAAAGTAAATAAGGGTCAAGGTCAAACCGGAGAAGTTATAGAGTGGCGAAGTCACGCCCCTTCGGGTAGAGCCCATGGGACCTATGAGATAGAAAAATATGAATGGGTTTCAATGGAGAGAAAGTAATTATCTTCTGGTCCCAGTCTTTATATGCCCTGGATTACACATATGTTGTTTGTGGATTTAAAGGATAATTTTTCACGCAAAGAAAACAAAAAAACTTGCCCCCCAGAAAAAATCATTGAAAGAGGTGAAAACCGTTATATAAATTGGGGCATGTGGCGAGTTTCAGTTATGCCGATGGGGAGATTATTGGTCTTGTCCATGCCACGCCAGTCGCAGGGAGCGTGACGTCACATACAAGACGTGTAGTCTTTCTCATTGTGTTTTCTCTACAGCCTTTAGCTGAACAATTGCACAATAAACGGTCAAACTATTGGCATGAAAAATTAGAATTTAAATCCACAAACAACATATGTGTAATCCTGGGCAATAAGAAAATAATTACTTTCTCTCCATTGAAAACCCATTCATATTTTGCTCTACCGGAAGGGGCGTGACTTCGCCACTCTATTACAGGAAATGATTTTGTTAGCGGACCAATCACAGCGCTTGTTGTCTCCTTTGCGTTGACGGATAATTAAAAAATATTGGATGCGCGCGTAAGCTTCATCTGATGCTAGGTAACAGACATAAAAGCTGATTTTCGATGCTAGATCACCTACTTAGGATATCTTAACCTGAGATAAGGATTTCTAAATTAAGATAGGATATGTTTCTGTAATACCAAATTGAGAAAAATCCTATCTTACACTTCTCCTATCTTAAAGGTTGGGTAGGTGATTTACGAAACGCCAGCAGATTTTGAAAATACACAACTCAAATGGTCCTACCCCCTCTCCTTCAACGCTGACTCTGACTCCACCCATTCCAAGTATCTGGACGCGCAATCATGCACGAGCGCGAACAGAGATGCGCGAGAGCGAGCCAGGCTAGCGTAGGTTTTCGTTTAACAACATGGCACTACATTCAGCTGTAAGTTGCACCCAGTACCGCGGGAAGTAGGGGTGCTGGGGGTACTGCAACACCCCCTGTCCGAGGCCCTGTCTTATCACAGAAAACGATCATTTCTAAAAACTCCGGCCAAAGTGGAGATTTCTGAAAACGCCGGTTATGCGTTGTCGTGTCAACGGGGAGAAACGGGATTTTAGGTTCTGAAGCGTCACATTATGCACCAGGAAATGCTTAACGTCATGTGAGCGCCCGCTGTACCGTATTGGTCCGAATATAAACACAAACCCCATTGTAAGACGCCCTTTATTTGGAAAAAAGATTTGAAGACCAGATCCGGTTTTTATGAATAAATAAATTGTATTAATTGAAATAATATACGAAAATAAAAAGGCATCGAATAAAACACTGCATTGCCACTAAACAGTAGTGCAAATAGGCCGTACTGATGTGTACACCAAAGACTATTCCTGACACTCCTCTGCCCCGCTGTGTTCGCTCTGGCTGTGGTCGCTCCGAACTGTTTCGGCCCGTGGCAAAGCGAGTCATCCTCGCTGCTGTCCAAGGCATTTTGAGACGCAGCATTTATTTAATGCTCATATGACCTAGTGCTGAAAAAAGGTTATATGAAAAAGTGTGAGGGTAGCGGTGGTGCGCTAAACTTGTTCTGTGAGCAGCTGGATGTGAACGATCGATTTTCAACTGTGCGCGCATGCACTGGTGTAATTGAGCTGCGCTGCTATACATCTTTTATTATCAATGTAACGAGTTGCAAGTCTAGTGCAGGCTGAGTTTTTTTTTTCCCAGCACCCCCTGCTGAGAATACGTTCTCGCTGCTATGGTTGCACCAGATGTTATAAACATTAAACGGTCACATAAATCATTACTATTTTTAGAAAATGTATGTTTGTTTCATATAATTGTATTGGAAGTCCTGGTTTTCACTAGGGTTGCCGCGGTGTGGACATTTTCACACCGAGTAATACACTCGTCTCCACACCGGTATTACCGAGTATAAACGGTATAAACTTTGAAACTAGGTCAACCGCCACACAAGCATCGGTTTTTAGACCCTTCTCGTCCTTCAGTTGCCGCCAACGTTCGAAAGCAGCGCCTAGGATTATTCTTGATTTCAGTTTTTCTCTTTCAGCGTTTTTATTAGGGGTCCAAGCCAACAGGTTGGATCCCTATTGTTTTTGTAAGGATTATTATTAGGGGTCCAAGCCAACAGGTTGGATCCCTATTGTTTTTGTAAGGATTTTTCCTATTATTATTATTCTTCCCCCCGTACTTGTGGGACTACAGCCCAAACCGTAAATGGTGCACACGCGCCAATTGCATGACTAGATCCAGGTCCGGCACCGCTACTCAGATAACCAAATCCAGACGCGCTGGCCACTAGGTGGCGCTATACCAAGGACAGACGCGTTTGGGGCTATAACTCCCACACCGAATCTCCCACATTCAAAAACTTGTACGCACAGATTCACTGGAGTCTGCTGCATCTTTTGGCATAGGCCACGCCCATTTGCGTCGATAATTTTTTTTCGCAAAATCGCGAAAACCGCAAAAATGCTTATTCCCTACTCCTCCCACATTTCTTGACCAATCGACACCAAACTTTGCACACGACATCGTCAGACGCACGCGCAAAGAATGCAGGAAACACTTTTTTGATGCGACCTTTGACGACGAAACGGTAGCGTTTTGAATATTGGTTTATTAGCTAAATTAGACGTGGAATATCCAAAATCCCGAAAAATTCAAAATTACACATCGGATCGACTCCAAGTTTTACACACATGTTGGTGCTAACCTTTACGTCGTTCGATAAAAATTTCGGAAAATTTCGCCATTAGGGGGCGCAATAAACGAGGAAATTGTATATCTTCTACAAAATTTCGCCGCGAAAACGCTACACTAACTTCTCGCTACTCCTACCACAGTCAAATCCTTTGTATCCACAGGTTCAGGGTAGCGTTTTGAACACATGCTTCGCTTTGTGCCGGCGAAACGCACATTTCTTGTCGCGTTGTGCCGGCGAAATGCACACTTCTTGGACCCCTGCATAACTGCTTGCAGTTCTAGTTAGGGGTCCAAGCCAACAGGTTGGATCCCTATTGTTTTTGTAAGGATTTTTATTATACTTCCCATCTAGAAGTGGTACCACAGCCCAAACCGTAAATGGTGCACACGCGCCAATTGCATCACTAGATCCAGGTCCGTGAACACTACGCAGACGACAAAATCCAGACATGCCGGCCACTAGGTGGCGCTATACCAAGGAATACTTGTTTTGGGCTATAACTCCCACACCGAACCTCTCAGAGTCCAAAAACTTGTACACACAGATGCACTGGAGTCTGCTGCATCTTTTGGCCTAGGCCACGCCCATTTGCGTCTGGAATTTTTTTTCGCAAAATCGCGAAAACCGTAAAACTGTTTTTTCGCTACTCCTCCCACATTTCTCGCCCGATCAACACCAAACTTTGCACACAACATCGTCAGACGCACACGCGAAGAATGCACGAAACACTTTTTTGATCCGTCCTCCGACGACGAAACTGTAGCGTTTTGAATATTGGTTTATTAGCTAAATTAGACGTGGAATATCAAAAATCCAAAGAAATCCAAAATTAGACATCGGATCGAGTCCACATTTTACACACATGTTGGTGCTAACCTTAATGTCGTTCGATAAAAATTTCGGAAAATTTCGCCATTAGGGGGCGCAATAAACGAGGAAATTGTATATCTTCTACAAAATTTCGCCGCGAAAACGCCACACTGACTTCTCACTACTCCTACCACAGTCAAATCCTTTGTATCCACAGGTTCAGGGTAGCGTTTTGAACACATGCTTCGCGTTGTGCCGGCGAAACGCACATTTCTTGTTGCGTTGTGCCGGCGAAATGCACACTTCTTGGACCCCTGCATAACTGCTTGCAGTTCTAGTTAGGGGTCCAAGCCAACAGGTTGGATCCCTATTGTTTTTGTAAGGATTTTTATTATTATTATACTACCTCCCCGTGAAAGTGGAACCACAGCCCAAACCGTAAATGGTGCCGACATGCCAATTGCATGACTAGATCCAGGTCCGGCACCGCTACTCAGATAACAAAATCCAGACACGCCGACCACTAGGTGGCGCTATACCAAGGAAAGATGCGTTTGGGGCTATAACTCCCACACCGAACCTCCCACAGTCAAAAACTTGTACGCACATATTCACTGGAGTCTGCTGCATCTTTTGGCATAGGCCACGCCCATTTGCGTCTATAATTTTTTTTCGCAAAATCGCGAAAACAGCAAAACTGTTTTTTCCCTACTCCTCCCACATTTCTTGACCAATCGACACCAAACTTTGCACACGGCATCTTCAGACGCACACGCAAAGAATGCTAGAACACTTTTTTGATCCGACCTTCGACGACGAAACGGTAGCGTTTTGAATATTGGTTTATGAGCTAAATTAGACGTGGAAAATCAAAAATCCAAAGAAATCCAAAATTAGACATCGGAACGAGTCCAAATTTTACACACATGTTGGTGCTAACCTTAATGTCGTACGATAAAAATTTCGGAAAATGTCGCCATTAGGGGGCGCCATAAACGAGGAAATTGTATATCTTCTAATTGGCCAAAGGAATGTTCTTCAAACTATGAGGGAACCATCACGGGGCAAACCCGAGTCTATATAAAAATTATGGTCAAGAATTATTAATGTGGGCGGGAGTTATTTGGAAAAGGAAAATTGTCTTTGCAAAATTTCGCCACAAGAGGGCGCAAAAAAACGACGAAATAATACATCTCCTAATCGCCAATGGAATGTTCTGAAAACGCGTTTTGGGCTAAAACTCCCACACCGAACCTCCCACAGTCAAAACCTTTGTATCCACAGATTCACTGGAGTCAGCTGCATCTTTTGGCATACGCCGTTTCTCAGTTTCGAACACATGCTTCGCGTTGTGCCGGCGAAATGCACACTTCTTGGACCCCTGCATAACTGCTTGCAGTTCTAGTTCTTATACTTCCTACCAAGAAAGTGGTACTACAGCCCAAACCGTAAATGGTGCACACACGCCAATTACATGACTAGATCCAGGTACGTGAAGACTATGCAGACGACCAAATCCAGACATGCCGGCCACTAGGTGGCGCTATACCAGGGAATACGCGTTTGGGGCTATAACTCCCACACCGAACGTCCCAGAGTCCAAAAACTTGTACACACAGATGCACTGGAGTCTGCTGCATCTTTTGGCATAGGCCACGCCCATTTGCGTCTAGAATTTTTTTTCGCAAAATCGCGAAAACCGCAAAACTTTTTTTTCGCTACTCCTCCAGCATTTCTCGACCAATCAACACCAAACTTTGCTCAGGGCATCTTCAGACGCACACGCAAAGAAACCCTCAGACAGTTTTTTGATCCGACTTTCGACGACGAAACGGTAGCGTTTTGAATATTGGTTTATTAGCTAAATTTGACGTGGAAAATCAAAAAAAAAAAAAAAAAAAAAATTAGACATCGGATCGAGTCCACATTTTACACACATGTCGGGGCTAGCCTTAACGTCGTTCGATAAAAAATTCGGAAAATTTCGCCATTAGGGGGCGCAATAAACAAGGAAATTGTATATCTTCTAAAAGATTTCGCTGCGAAAACGCTACACTGACTTCTCGCTACTCCTACCACAGTCAAATCCTTTGTATCCACAGGTTCAGGGTAGCGTTTTGAACACATGCTTCGCGTTGTGCCGGCGAAACGCACATTTCCTGTCGCGTTATGCCGGCGAAATGCACACTTCTTGGACCCCTGCATAACTGCTTGCAGTTCTAGTTATCAATTACTCTCTGAAAATGAGTTTTTCTTCTCTTTGCTGGTGGGGATGGTGGCGTCTTGTCTGCCATGGAAATTGTCTTCTACTGCTAGGTCCAAATGTGGATTAACTAGTTCCAGTAGCTACCGCAGGATAACAACAAACAGGAGCTTGCTCTGGGTCACGAGCTCTGGGTCACGAGTACTGCACGAAGGGGTCGCGCGGGGCGCGGGGGAGGGGGAGTGCAGTACGACCGTTTGATTGACGTACTTACTGTCCAATGCAACTCGGTGGCAATGGAAATGATTGGCTGGAGTTTTTCGAGCCCTGCCCGTTCCACAGATGATTGACTTGTTTAATTTTCATGTCAGTACTTCTAACTCAGTGGCTGTAAGCGGGTTATGATAAGGATTTCAAGTAATTTTGCAAAAATGGCCAAAAAAGCGAATCACCTACCCAACCTTTAACTTAGGACTTAAGATAGGAGGTTTCTGTAATACGGCCCCTGCTCTGTATGTTTAATGGGGGCATGTTTTGTCCCATGTTATTTTAAAAACCAATGACAGGCTTCATGTCTCCCACTGATGGGCCTACTTCAAGCAGAATGTGTAGGCCTGGACCTCCAATGTGTCAGAGTATGTTCTGCTCTGTATGTTTAATGGGGGCATGTTTTGTCCTGTGTTACTTTGCTTTTTGCACTAAAAAAATGTCTTTGTATTTGAAGATACAGGCCCGAGGCCTAGTAATGTTCCATGTCTGTCTTCAAATATTTCATAGTACTTCAATTATTTTTCTAATTTAAAGAAGATAGATTTATGATTTTTTTTTTAACATTAATTTGAAGCACAATAAAAAGTGTCATTCATTTTTCAAAATGACCTTGTGATAGTGTTGATTTTGCACACGCATGCTATTTATACCCATATTTAACTTAATATACTGAACATTTTAAATGTTGGCCAACGAGCCTCCCCCCGATTATATGTTGGCCCTCCACTGGGAAGAATTTGGGCACCCCTGCTTTAGAGCAGTTACCTCTCCACCTGGCCCTTCAGAGCTCGGACCTGCAGCCGGTAGAAGCCATCGTCCCTTTCAGACCTCTCCGTCGGGGCCGCGCTGACGTTACTTTTCTTTTGTGGCCTCTCTCCGTCTTTTCTATCATTCTTTTTCGACATGTTAGCGTATTCAGCATGTGTTTCTGGGCGAGGGAACGTTTAGTGAGCCTAGTTACCGAGTAACCAAAACACACGCGTTACTAAGAGATGACGCTCCCCACTGGAACAACAGAACCAGATTTAAGCCATGTTTGTATAAAAAGACTTGATCATGATAATCACAATAGTAATGCAACAATACTAATAGTTATTCATATTATTATTATATTGTTAATGAATGTTTTCATTCATAAACATGGTGAAAGAGAAGGCAGAAAACGGCAATTCAGAGTGTTGAGTGGTGTCCGAGCATGCGCATTAGGTCCCACCGGTGTCGGCTGAGAGACGCGCGGAGCGGACAGCAGAGTGAACCCAGGACGCCGACGCTGCGATGAAGGGGTAAGCACACTGTTCTCTTGGTTAAAAATAAACTAGTATTAATACTCGTTTTCGTATCAATGTGAACAATGATCAAGATGAAAAAAGTTGATCAATTAACGACCATTAGTAGATATGGACTTCGGTGAACATGCATATTTAAATAGCCTGTAGGCTGAGGAGGTTCACCAATTAAATATGATTACTTTGGTTTGAACTTTGGTCCTTTTAAAAAATATTATATTGCTAGTTATTTGCATTAAAGCACTTTATCATATGTATATTGGGCATTCTGTGTGTGTGTGTGTGTGTGTGTGTGTGTGTGTGTGTGTGTGTGTGTGTGTGTGTGTGTGTGTGTGTGTGTGCGTGTGCGTGTGTGTTAGTTTGTGTGTGGGCGCTGGTGAGTGTGCGTGTGTTAGGGGGTGCCTGTGCGCGTTAATGTGTGTTTTCTTTTAGCCGTACCGTAAGAGACGAGAACAGAACAGAGGGTGGTCTCTTTCTCTCTCTCTCTCTCTCTCTCTCTCTCTCTCTCTCTCTCTCTCTCTCTCTCTCTCTCTCTCTCTCTCTCTCTCTCTCTCTCTCTCTCACACATTTTCTCTGTCTTTTCATTCATGATGTAATCTTTGTTTGTTTGTTCCATTGATAGCGGACACTGGGGTCTGTCTGGAAAAAATGTTTGCTCACACAAGGGTCCAAACATTTACATTTATATGTCTCTGTGTAGTTGTTTGTTTTTGTATGGTACAAATACAACTACTGGTACTACAATTACGGCTACGCTTGGCTGTGGAATAGACAGATCGAATCTCCCAGTCACTCATCCTCTCACTCCCTCTCACTGTCCACTGTTAATGACAACCCTCTATTCTCTACCCCCCTCGGTAGTTACATTCATCCCCTAAGGGGATACATGTTAGTATATCTTTTCTCTATAACTTTCTTTCCCCCTCTCCCCTCCCATCCCTCCCTTTCCCTCTCTATAATTTTCCCTCTCTCCTCGCACTACTCTTCCTATTGCCCCCTTGTTCCCACTGTCCACTCAATCCCTGTCCTCTCTCTCTCTCTGTCTCTTTCTCTCCCTCCCCTCTATTTCTCCTCTCTCCTTTCTTTATATTTTCTCTTTTTTCTCTTCTCCCCCTCTCTCTTTCTCCCCCCTCTCTCATTATACCTCCCCTCACTCTCTCGTTCCCTCTCTCTCTCTCTCTCTCTCTCTCTCTCTCTCTCTCTCTCTCTCTCTCTCTCTCTCTCTCTCTCTCTCTCTCTCTCTCTCTCTCTCTCTCTCTCTTCTTTCTCTCTGTCTCTGTCTCCCCTCACACACCCCTTGTTCCATCGTCCTTCTCTCTATTTCACCCCCTCATTTCACTCTCTCTTTCTTCAGTCTGTCTAATCTTCCAACACACAGGAGGTCAGAGGTCACCCAGGCCAGGTTGGAGGGTGAAGAAGAGTCTCTAGGTGAGGATTATAACCACTTCCTACTTTTCCACTCCTCTCGTTCACTATGACCCAATCAACAATCAAGGTTTTCTCGTGAAACCAGAAACTAAAGATAGGGCAGTGTGGCAATATGAACAGATTTATTTATGTAAGATACACAGGTAAGTTATATTATATTTTTGTTTTACATGATTTACATAAGAATCCCATATCTTAACAATCCCTTTGAAGGAACGCCTGTTAGAATGTTTACATTATTCCTGCTTGCCTTTACTCCTGCGCACCACCCGGCGCCATAAGAACCTAAGTGTAGCACCGGAGATAAGCAGGACCAGCAGCACAACCGACAGGAGGAACAGGGCCACATCCACACTGTAGTACTGAACTGTTGACATCTTGTAGGAGTCCGTTCTGAGGTGTGGCGCCCCCTTGTGTCTCATCACAAACTCTATCCAGAACATGGCTCTCTCCAGGGGCTTGGTGGGCTGGTCTCTGTGCAGCGCAGACAGACGCTGCATCTTGTCCCGGTAGGTGGGCTGGTAGAGCACCTCCTTCAGGGCCGACAGGAAGCTTTCTCTGTTCACCGTGGAGAGGTCGAGGACCTTGGCCACGCCTCTGGCTCTCACCCTGGAGAAGTTGTCCAGCTGGTCGAACATCAGCGGCAGGCCCACCAGAGGCACCCCGTGGTAGATAGCCTCCTGGATGCCATTGGTCCCACCGTGTGCCACAAAAAGTCTGGTGCTGGGGTGGCCGAGGAGGTCATTCTGGGGCAGCCAGTCTAGCAGCAAGGTGTTGTTCCCCACGGTGGAGGGCCTTTTGCCGGTGTGCCGCCACACCACCTTCTGGGGCAACTCAGCGAACGCTGCAGCGATGTCCTCCGTCAGTTCCTCAGGCAGCCCTCCCACCAGCGTCCCCAGGGTCATGATGATGACGCCGTGCTCCCCCGCACTCTGGACAAAGGCCTCCAGGTCTGGGGAGAGGGGCTTGGAGGGCTTGCACTGGAAGCCGGCCATGTAGACGATGTTGGGCATGGTGGGCCGAGGGAACTCAAAGGTGAAGTCGGTCCTCATCAACCAGATGTCTGCGGCCTGGAACAGCTCCATGTAGTGCACGCCGAAGTAGCGCTGCACCAGGGGCCCATAGTTCGGTTCAATGATGAAGGCGATCTGTAGCCGGGTGAATAGATAGAAGAGGGTGTTGCTGATCCGCTGGGTGAAGCTCATCACGTCCGTCAGCTCTGCCCCTGGGGTGGGAACATAGGAGAGGGGGCTTGGGCATATTGCTCCATGGCCCTCCCCCTGGATGGTCCACCTGACATTGAGGACCAGAGGGAGACCCAGACGTCGGGCCAGCAGCACGCCCGTCCCCATGGCCGGGTCTGTCAGAACCAGGTCGTACCCGGCCTTTTGGAAGCTCTGCATCAGCTCCCCGTCTTCAAAGATTTTCTCAATCATGTTGACGGTTGACAAGTGAAACTGCCGGAACATGAATAACATCTCCATCTCCACGGACATGCGGTGCCATACGGACCCCCCAGCACGCCGCAGGCTGATGATGCGGGCAGCCATTGAACCAAAGTCCTCCTCGTTGAAGCCAGCGGAGAAGTCGACTGTGACAGTGCGGTAGTAAGGAGAGTTGTCCTTGATGTACCAGGCGTCGTTGGGCCGCAGCACTGTGATTTCATGACCTCTGGAGTGCAGCTCCTCCATCAGCACCTTCATGTTGATCCAGTGGCTCCCATCAACCGGGACAACCAGGACCTTACCACCGTCGACGGGGCCCACGTAGCAGAACAACGCGGCGAGTAGCACCGCAGGGAGCATGGTGGAGGTGGAGGTAGAAGAGCTGGTTTTCCAAGTTGGGTGGTGGTTATGGTGGTGGTGGAGCTGAATGATTGTGTTGGTGGTGGTAGATGTGGTGGTGATGGTGGTGATGGTGGGTGGTGGGTGTGGAAAGAGGCGCTGGTACTGGGATTGAGGGGGTTGGTGGTGGTTGAAGGGGTAGCGTTGGTGGAGGTCTACGGGGGCAGAAATCATGAAACATCAATACTTACAATACTTAATACTATCACAGGCATGTTGATACTTTAAGGGAATATATATTAATACGCAGGTCATGTACGGCCTACTGTAATGATTCTGTGGATGGTAGTTTGCGCCCTCTGCTTGCAGAGTGCAAATGTTCACACAGGGACAGTAGATTAGGCTTTTACATAAGTTCTGAGCTGTGTGACTGTGCTCTCAAACAATGATGCAGACACCTACCAAACATATTATCTCTAAAGAATGCAGCACTGGAGGTATTATAACCAAGGCCGCCTTAATGCACAGGCTTTCCTGGGCTGAAGCCCCAGGGCCTACGCCGATCGGGGGGCCTATCATGAGCTGCATTTTGCCGTCAACAACGGCAAAATGTTGGAAATAAGTTACACATCTTCATTGTAAGATCCCCTCTCTGGGGCCTACGAAACCTCAGCCCCAGGGCCCAATGGCAGGTTAAGGCAGGCCTGATTATAATGGGGCATGTTCCCTCCCTGCAGGCTGAAGCTTACCGTACAGCCCTTTGTCCAGGGGATGAGGGGCCTGTCTGTGCAGAACAGAGAGCCCTGCCTCCTTTCCCCCTCCACATGAGGGCTCTCTAGTCTTTACTTCTCTCGCTCTCTCTCTCTCTCGCTCTCTCTTTCTATCTCTCTGAAGATTGAATTAACTTGCATGTCACTACACGTCCAATAAATTACCTTCTGCAGGTGTATCTTCTAGATCAGAAACGTTAAATGTTAATATTCATAATTCTTTGGTCGATATTTTGGCATACGTTGAGGAGGAGAGCCTTGGTGTTTTTTGCACCTTATGATCTAGAGGCTAAGTTGGAGAAGTAGGATAATTGTTGGTACTGGCTTCTTGTTGTATTCTACATTTGAGTACTGGCCTCATGTTGTATTCTACATTTGAGTACTGACTTCTTTTTGTATTCTACTTTTGATTACTGGCTTCTTGTAGTGTTCTACATTTGAAGACATCAGGTTTAAGAGTCACTGTGGTTAATGGGCACAGAACACGATTTGGTGGGTTAAGATGGGTTCTTCATTCATCCCTGGAGAACAATAACAAATACTATACTAAACAGAATAGTAAACATCGTCACAAATACCTGCTCTAGATGACTCTCGTCTCTGAGGACAGGAGAGCAGTCTGTTGAAGTCCTCGCTCCTTCCTCAGCAGAAAAGGGACACTGGAAGCGAAGTGAGGCTGGCACTTTTACCCCTCTGAACCTCAGGGGATATCCCAGAAGGGAACGCAGGATGTTGGGTAACTGGATCAAAGGTTTTTCTGGTTACACAAGAAACTACAAACAGGTTTACTCCCAACAGGGCCCTCCCACCTTCACACCAATTGTGTTCTACTCTTTCTGGTTCAGAAGGGTAGAAACTGTAGATACACACCTAGGATAACAGAGTAGAATATCATCAAAACATTTTATCTACACCTATAAGTAGAGTAGAATATAATAGAAACAGTAAATACACACCTAAAGGTACAGTAGAATATCATATAAACAGTAAATACACACTTATAGGTACAGTAGAATATCATATAAACAGTAAATATACGCTATATGTAAAGTAAAATATCATAGAAACAGTAGATATACACCTACAGGTAGATTAGAACACCATAGAAGGAGAACCTTGAAAATGTAGAGATAGCATATCTTTTGCTAATGTTTAGCCAAAAGATAACGGCGACTTGCTGTGACGGCCAACTTGCAACTTGAATATCTGACCCCCCACCTCTTCTCTTAATACACAATGCAATTTAATCGAATTCAATGGCGACATATAATAAATAATGTTTGACTTGATAACTTTTGCAACAAGTAACAGTAATAGCATTCCCATGTATTTTATAACATGTTTCAAAATGTTATGTTTTGTAGGATTTAGCCACTTTTACCAATGAGATGATCACATCTTCTTCATCCACAAGATTAATTTGTATTTAAAGTCATCTTCCTGCAAAACAATTACAAACTTTGATGATAAGTGTTATAATCTGGATGTCGAGAGGGCCCTCCCAGGGACACTCTGTCAGCAGGCCCCTTCTAAAGGTTTTCATTGTATTGTCAATCATCTGCAGACCCTGACCCTTGGACATCCAGTGGCAGTCAAGGTCCTTCTCCGGTCCGGTCGGCCCCTGGTCCCCCCTTGATCACCAGCCTTCAGACGAACCAGGAGCACAGGAACGCAAGACCACGAGACCCCCTAAACCACAGCATAATACACCAGGATGCTATAAACCCAAACCACATATACCAGTATGCTATACACAATGACAACTCCAACACTGTATACCAGGACCCTGTAAGCCACAACATGGTATACCAGGACCCTATAAACCACAACACTGTATACCAGGACCCTGTAAGCCACAACATGGTATACCAGGACCCTGTAAGCCCCAACATGGTATACCAGGACCCTGTAAACCACAATAATGTATACCAGGACCCTATAAACCACAACACTGTATACCAGGACCCTGTAAGCCACAACATGGAATACCAGGACCCTATAAACCAAAACACTATATACCAGGACCCTATAAACCACAAAACCGTTTACCATCACCCTATTAACCCAAACAGTGTATACCAGGACCCTTCAAACCGCAACATCATATACCAGGACCCTCTAAACCATAACACCATTTACCAGGAGCCCATTAACCAGGACCCTATTAACCATAACATATATCAGGAACCTATAAACCATGAGAACCCCAACCCGATATACCACAACCCTGTTTGCCAGGAACAAGTAAGCCAGGACTCGGTTGCCTTCCTCTATCAGGACTTATCAGGAAACAGCTACACAGCGGTCCGCAGGTCAGCGCTCTGGCCCACTAGGTACCGGTCCAGGTTGCTGCCTGGGGAGAACCAGCCCCTGGATGTGGGGCTCCTCCGCAGAGTGAAGGAGGTGCTGGAGGGCGTGGAGCCCAGGACCGCTGCTCAACACATCACCCGGGCTGACTGCATGGTACTCATCATCATCATCATCCTTTTATTATTAGACTCAAGGTCCATTTAAAAACATACAATAAAAGAAATAGACAACACACACATAAATAAGAATACAAACATGACAAACCAATTATACCAATGCCTCCAAAGGTATGACTGGTAGCGTACTGCGCTATAACTTGGGTTCGACAGCAGCATTATGACTTCATTCTTTGAGTTATTCAGGCGACATATAAATCTGTACATAAGGTTCCTCAATAAAGCTTGTACGGTGTTAACTCCTGCATTCACAAATAGCTCACTTGCACTACTCCTCCTATGTCTTTTAAGTAAGATCCTAAAACAATCGTTGTAAGCAACCTGTAGTCTGTGCATACTTGATTTTTTGAACTTACCCCATAAGGGGGCAGTATACAGGGGAGTGCAATATGCTCTAAAGAGACATATTTTAACATAATGTACGACACTGTCTTAAGATGTCGTCATCGTCAGACATTTGATCTGTTATAAAGTGCCTGAGGTACTTAACTTTATAACAAACACAAAGCTCTTCCCCAGAAAGATAAAATGGTGGAAAGTGGAGGTCCTTACCTCCCTTCGCCCTACATATTATCACACTGCTCTTATTTGTATTGTATTGCACATCATGTTTGACACCATATTCTGTACACACATTTAACAACTGCTGAAATCCAGCACTACTTGGAGAGAGAATGGCCAAATCATCCGCATACATTAAATGGTTAATCACTGTGTTACCAATCATACAGCCCGTTCTACAATCGTTCAATTGGTCAGATAAATCGTTCATGTACAGATTGAAGAGGGCTGGTGACAGTAGCCCCCCTTGTTGAACTCCATTAGCAACATTGAAAGGACCAGAGACACTGCTACCCCATCTGACTTGCATACTCTGGTTAGCATCCCAGTATGCAAGTATTCTTATAATGCTAGCAGGTACACCCCTTTGACTTAATTTTGCAAATAGCTGCTGGTGATTGACTCTATCAAAGGCCTTAGAGGCATCAATAACACCAATTAAAACAGAGGAATGTTGCCCTCTATACATTTCTACTATTTCTTTCAAACTATAAATACACAACTCAGTGCCATGCTTCGGTTTGAAACCAAACTGATTGTCTCTGGTATTAATATAATTACCCAATCGATCTAAAAGAATACTCTCCAGAAATTTGGAAATCACACTTGCCAGTGCGATTGGCCTATAATTGTCCATGCTCCCAATCTTGCCTGCTTTGTTCTTAATGACAGGCACAAGAGTTACGGCCAACATAGTCGGGCAACAGCCCATGCGTCATAAAGCCAGTGAAACATATGGCAAGTAGAGCGGCCACTTTCGGTCTAGCAAACCCAAGGTGCTCCGCAGTGATCTGATCTGAGCCACTTGCTTTATTCACAGATAATTTTGTGATAGCTTCAAAAACCTCATGTGTTGTGATTCCTACTGCATCCCTATTGGAAATACTGCCAACTGTATAAGGGTCACTTTTTACACAATTAAATAAAGCTGAGTAATTCTGCTTCCACAAATCAGCGATTTTACCAGCTCCAGAGACTCCCTCTACTGTGCTAGGCAACAATGTATTGCTCCTGTACTGTTCTCCTTATCAGTGTGAATAACATTATATTATCGACCGAAGCACAGACCTGTTTGGTTTGTGGAGCAGATAGACAGGTGTGTGTGGTTTGGACTGATGGGTGTTTTTGTGTGGTTTGGTGGTGTAGGTGGCAGGCATCGTGGAGGTGAGGGTGGAGGACCAGAGGAGGATGGGTGTAGCGTCGGGGGTGGAGTTGCTGACCCTAGCCCACGGACACCAGCTCCGCCTGGACCTTCTGGAGAGGTAGTCACGCTCTTTAGGCTAGTTTCATGGTTTGTAATACACTCTACTATGGTGTAATACAATCATAATAATACTATATAATCTACTTCCCGAGAATTGTTTACACAATGTTTTCAGTTTCCTGCAGTTTTAGTCGACTAAGGAGCTTAAAGCTTAAGGTTAGAGCTTAAAATGCAACACAAATTGAAATTCTTCCATGAAGTTAAGGCTAGGCTAGTTATTGACCAGAAATGTGCTTTATGGACCATGTCAAGTAAAAAATAAGCACATTCAACTTCCATTGAAAATATACTTCCTATAGCCCAGTAGGAAATAAACCATCTTCCCCATTTCAGTAAAGAGTTAAACACTGCTCACTTGGATTTCGGCCCACATTGAATCGATGGATGTACATTTTCTGGTCAAATGTTATGTAATATAATGTAAATTAATCTGATCTGATCTGATCTCAAGTAAACGGATGTCTTTGGGAGCTCAGGTACCAGACCATGTCAGTGGTGCTGGCGGTGTTTATTCTGGGATGTACAGGGAGCCCTGAGGAGAGGGCGGCTCTGCTGCATAAAGCCATCCAGATCGCTGCCCAGCTGAAGAGCAGCATGGGGAACATGTTCGGGTTCTCTGCTGTCATGAGGGCCCTGGAGCTCCCGCAGGTAACCACGGAGACCGCAGGGCCCTCCACTACTGTGCTAACTTGATGAACAGCACACAAAGGCAACGCTATCAGAGAGAGACACACACACACACACACACACACACACACACACACACACACACACACACACACACACACACACACACACACACACACACACACACACACACACACACACACACACACACCCTTTTTAACCCTTTGTATGGTGATTTTCCATCACTCACTGTGACCCTTGGGTTACTTCATCCAGCTGATAAAGTGTTACATTATCACTATGCTGTGTGTTAACTAAAAGAGGTAGACGGAGAGCGGAGTCACGTTGTCCCATCCAAATGGGTCCGTGTTACAACATAAACATAGCTCAACGATATTCTTTACAGAACATAAGGAAGGAGAACACCTTAAGAAACATATGTTATGCATACACACACACTAAACACATACTCACAGATTATTTACATTGACCAACTTGGGGAAATAATTTTACATAACAGGGCTATTGAATTTATATTAAAATGTACGGGATTTAGCAGAGGCTTTTGTCCAAAGCAACTTACAACCATTCACACATCAACGGCAGTGTCAACCATGCAAGGCAACAGCCAGCTCATCGGGAGCAGTGAGGGTTAGGTGTCTTGCTCATGGTCACCTCGATACTTAGCTAGTAGGAGCTTGGGATCATACTAGCAACCTTCGGGTTACAAGTCAACCAGGTCTACCGCCTGAGCTACTCCAGTCTAATAACTTGAATGTACATTTTGTACGATTATTAGTCTAAAACCTTCAAGAATGACCTACAATAATCAACGGAATGTGGAGAAATATCAGTGTTGAAATTATGCAAAAGACGTCTAATGTCAATTAGACATTGCAGAGGTATTGACTTAATTTAGCAGCTTACCCAGCTAGCACTAGTCTGTAGGTTCTCGTATTACCACTTCGTGCCACAAGAGGCCACTGCCATTACTGCAGCGTCCAGCATACCTCCGGTCCAACATGAGAGGATTGAGAAGGAGAGGGGGCCCACCTTCTGTCATTCATGTGAAAAGTACACTGCAACATGTCGGTCAGGCTCTAACTCTCCAGAGAACTTAAAGGAGAAAAACTTGACACCATCGCAGAGATTCACAACCACTCACTAGGGAAACAATGTATTAGTTTGTTTGGAAATAGCAACAGTCTATTATTCAAAGCAGTTGTCTGTTATTCAGAAATAACCGACACAGTGGCGTAAATATCGACGGTGCAACAGGTGCATTGCACCGGGGCCCAGACGGCCTCAGGGGCCCATGGAGAAAAAAAAAAAAGGACCTAGGCGATTGCCTAGGGCGGCAAATGTGTCGGGGGCGCACTCTGGTGGCGCCCTTAATTAATTAATTAAATTACATGATTATCAAAAAAGAGTAACCATCATAGCCGTGTAATATGTATATAAAGCATACTGTTACATTGACAGAAAATATAAATACACGGCTATATGCACAGAGTAATAGTGTGCATTTGTGTCTACAGGTTGCTAGGCTAAAGCAGACGTGGACGGTGCTACGCCAGCGGTACACAGAGTGCTCCGTTCTCTACCAACACAACCTCAGACCCTTCCTCAAGGCCCTGGATCAAGGGAAAGGTAACCTGCACTCTCATGGGTACTTCACGCTCCCCCTCTTCCTACCCCCCCCCCTCTCTTTCTGTTCACACCTAGGATTCCTGCTCCTGCTCCTGGGTCATGTTTTTTTTTAGTATGAAGCCCACAGAAAACATGTTTTAACTAAGGCCCTGTCCACACGGAGCCAAAGCGGGCGAAAACGATCCGGTTTCGTTTTATGCGGTTCAGGAATATCTCCGTAAAGACGGAGTCATTGTGAAACCACATCGAGCTGCAGAAAATGCTGTAGTAGATATTCAAGGCGCTGGTTCTCCACAGAAAAAAGTGGAGTGCATACAGCCTGCTCGCTGTATACAAAAACAAGGAGATTCAACCTTTTAAATTGAGCAGAAATACTTTTTAATGTACAGTTAGTGATTACATTTATCAAGGGGCTTTATTTAAAGCTACAAAAAGAATACAAATAAATTAATAAATAAAACCATCCAACGCAACTCTGACGTCCCCCAGCTGGTGAGAAGGGTCCAGCTGCAGCATTGGGCGTTTCCGTCATGACACAAGAACGCCCTTTAGGCGTTCCTGGTAGCGTTTCATCAACCAATCACAAGGTGTTTTGAAAGGCATGCTGGGTTTCGCAAGGCATACTGTGAAGCACAGTCGAAAGGCAATGCTTTCCTTCCTTGATGGCAATTTTACCTCTCTCATTAGATTTAGCAATCATAGAGCCCCCACTTTGCTAGCGTTAGTTCTAACCCGTACTTACTACTAGATCTTATTTTGAAACTTCTGTTTGAGAAAATCTAACTAGCGAATGTTCCGGATGTTAACAGCCGTGCGAAGAAGAAGGGGTTCGGAGTTAACGGTAAAAGTTAGGCAGGTTTATAGCAGAGTTTCCGTTGTCCGGTTATTACCAGACAACGAAAACTCTGCTAAAAAAATGAGGAGGACCGAAAATTTGAAATGTCCCCGGTCAGAATGACCAATGGAAATAAATCTCACGTGATGCACGATTTGAATTGTGTTTAAATACTCAATTACTATCCTTGAGCCGGGTCGGGCCGGGCCTTTGATCGAGCGTTTGTGTTTTTTTTGTTTCGGTTCTCATTGCTTTATTGGCCTAATCTGAGGAGAAATCTATGCCATAAACAGAAATTTTATAGGCCTTTATTACACGGGTCTTCTCAATGCCGTGGAACGCTCCGTTCACTTGCATGGGTAGTAATCCGGTAACTTGTCAACCCCAGCGTCTTCGGTTGCTAAGCGACGTCAACATCTTTGGCGGACTATTTCACTGCTGATCAACACTACGAATGCTGGTAACGAATAAATTGTAAAAAGACACACCATGTGAAGTTATTTTCCAAATAAGATTTGAAAAGCTTTGGAAGTTTATTTACAACACTATTTACGTGGTTTCGGAGTAGTACACTTCGACATTTTAATACAGTTCAGCGAGAAAGGCGACGAAGAATAAGAAGGGGGCGTTCCAGTCTGCGTAAACGGGAACCCCCACCTCACGAAAACGCCCATTTGTGTCTGCAGTTGGATGATATTGCAGCTGGTGGGGGGCTAATGACGTCATCGTTTGCGTTTCAGGCATCCACACGAATTAAGCCCCGTTTACACGAGGACGCTTGCGGATAAAACGACAAATATTTTATGTGCCTTTCGTTTAGACGGTGACGGCGTTTTGGGGGCTTAAAAACACAAAAATCTGAAACCAGCTCCGCCGTAGCGTTTCCGTCTACACTGCCAAGACGCAAAATTTGCTCAGATCTGCTGATGTCGCGTAGGCCTACAAGTTTACGTCAATTGCGCCAGTACAGGGAAATAAACAAATGTGTTGGATTATTTCCATGCGTTGGACCGTCAAGTTGCTCTGGCAGCTGTAATAAACTTACAGGAGTCTTTCCACGAAATGTACAGGATATGTAGCCTACAGATAGTATTACTGAACAGAGAAGGATCTTTAATTATGTTTTGGTTTTCGCGGGGGAGATAAGAGAAGAAGGAAGATTCTACACATGCGCTCAGACATGGCGGTGTTGTGTGATAGTGTATCACAGCACCACCTAGCCGCCTGACATGCATACCCAATCGAATTCCACAAACCTTTGGCGTCACCGTATGCACGCAGATACCTCCCGAAAACGCTTGTCTAAACGTGGAATAAAAAGTGGAGACGCAACGCCACTTTTGCGTCTTCTGTTCAGACCGTCATCATGTAAATTAGATGGGATTCATGGCTCTTTGAAGTGAGCCGGATACTGAGGAGCCGTTCTTTTCAAAGAGCCCCTCAAAAGACTGGCTCATTAATTTATTTTTAAGAAGCTAGCCTAGTGGTAACCCTTTTTATCTGGGAATTAATCACTGGGAGGAATGATTGGGTAAGATTTGGATCTGAATTATTCAGACTTAGACATCGGATATTTGAGTTTGATGTATTTTAAATATTGATTATAATTTAATTTAACATGTGTGGACTAGATTTTAATGTCTGATCTGCATTCATTGTAAACAATCCACAAGGTGGTGCTATATCCCTCTGCTTTGACACATCACTATTTTGGATCTTTGTATACAATGTGTCGAAGTGTAAATAAAGCTCTTTTCACTTGTTCATCATGTATCACCTTTTTAATTGAAGCACAATAAAAACTAAGCAGGTAATGAACAACGAACTTCCATGCAAAAATATAATGAAAAAATATATATTAAAATAGAAAAACTTTTACAGAACAAGTTTCTTTCAAGTATAACACTGCAGAGGACTCCTGAACTGTCCTTTGTATCATTTGTGCAAATCTTAGTAAACAATATTTTTGGAAAGAGATGCTGCTGCGCTTTCTTTGGCTCATAGTTGCATTACTCTGCCTCTCCGCCGCGGACGCACTCACGTGAAACAAACAAACGCGTGTTCCCGCTTCTGACTGATATTTGAAATTTGCATATCAATATTCCACCACGAGTGCACTCTGCATGCTCTCCGTCTCAGTGGAGTAGGAGGAGGAGCTTGTGTGCGCATGCCGTGTGGACGGGGTCGTACCTGGTAGAATAAAGGTTAAATAGAAATAGAAATAAAATATGATAAGATGCTGTTGGTGATGAACAAGCCCATCTTGTTGAAATCTCTCTCTCTCTCTCTCTCTCTCTCTCTCTCTCTCTCTCTCTCTCTCTCTCTCTCTCTCTCTCTCTCTCACTCCTTCTCCATCTCCCTCCCTCTCTCCCTCTCTCTCTCCCGCCCCCCTCTTTCTCTCCAGAGAGCACCCAGCTGACAGGGACCTCCTTTCCCCACATCATACCCCTGCTGCTCCTCCTCGAGAGGAGAACAGCCTTAGGGGAGGGGGCGTGGCAGGTCGACGGGGGGGAGTCCTGGGAGGGGGAGGAATCCTGGGAGGGGGAGGAGTCCTTGGAGGCTGAGGGATCGGGTGTGGACGCGGTCATGAGTCACCTGACGGCGGCTCGTACCATAGCACAGCTGGGCAGGATCTACTGTGCTAATGCTGACATTAAGATTATGGGTAAGGACACCCAGCTTAATGGTAACCAGCTATATGACCAGTTTTACCAGCAGCGTTAACTGGTTGGCAACAGTGTAACCAGTTTACATGTGGTGACCAGCCGTGTAAGTTGTAGCATAGTTCTGGGGAGAAGTGACAAATAGCTTGGGCCAGAAACCTACCAGTAAAAGGCATGAAGTTTAGGCTTGTATCCTGCAGGGATATTAATAAGTGTATTGCTACAGGACCAGTCTACAATGTGTTGATAGCCAGTCTATAGCAACGTTACAGGATGTTTTAGCTTGTCTTCCAACCGGGAAACTTTGACTGCCTTCTGAATTTGTGCTTGCGGTTAGCCAATCACGTGCTTACCGATCCCCGCCTCCAGAGCATGATTGAGCACAATGAATATGCAGCAAAGAAAATGAAACACCCTGTTCACCCAGATCTGTCCGCTATCATATGACCAGCAGCACAGCTTGGGCAGTGTTACCATGATGACCGGGGATAAGGTGACCGGCTGTGTAACCCTGGTGAACGGCTGTGTAACCATGGTGACCGGCTATGTAACCATGGTGACCAGCGGTCTCTCCCCCCAGGTCTGCGGGAGCAGGCAGAGGTGTCGGAGGTCTTCCAGACCGACTTCCAGACGCGGCTGCTTTGGGGCAGCGGCGGGGCGGGCCAGGACCCGGCCCAGCGGTACGCCAAGTACCACTCTGTCCTGACCACTCTGTCCCACCACCTGGAGCCCCCCAGACACTTACCCCCTGGAGCCCCCCAGACACTGACCCCCTGGAGCCCCCCAGACACTGACCCCCTGTCCCCCCCAGACACTGACTCCCTGGAGCCCCCCAGACACTGACTCCCTGGAGCCCCCCAGACACTGACCCCCTGTCCCCCCCAGACACTGACTCCCTGGAGCCCCCCAAACACTGACTCCCTGTCCCCCCAGACACTGACCCCCTGGACCCCCCCAGACAATGACCCCCTTGAGCCCCCAGACACTGACTCCCTTGAACCCCCCAGACAATGACCCCCTTGAGCCCCCAGACACCGACCCCCTGGAGCCCCCGGAAGCTGGCTCCAGGGGGTCACCCCTGGAAGCACCGACCTACTGCTGTGTTTGGATATCCACACAAAAGATGGCCTACAGCTTTTAGTATAACTTTTGTATGTGGTTTGCCAGCCTGATCAAATCACCTAACAGGTTCAAGTCAATGTCATAATAGTGGTTTTCTCCCTGGGTGTCGGCCAAGTTTGAAGAACAGTGTGTGTGTTTGTTAAGTTATGGTGTGTTCAGTGTAGGCCTACAGGGTAACTCTTTGTTGTGGCTGTTGTGTTCAGCATCCCCTGCATGCCTTTACTATTTCAATACGATTTACGGCTACAATACAATGTTATTCAGTTGGTTAACTGAATTAAAAATGTTGATAAATTCAGTAAAACCTTTTTTAACTAAATCTTCCAGCTTGGGACATTAAAAATGCTTACTCCTTTCAATTCCAAAACGGATGTGTCCATGAGCTAGGATTATTTTGTATTTAAAGATCCCATGGCCATGAACATTTCACTTTATTAGGATTTCTAACATTAATATGTGTTCCCCTAGCCTGCCTATGGTCCCCCATTAGCTAGAAATGGTTAGGTGTAAAACAATCAACTCGGACAGCAAAGGAGTTGTGAGGGACGTCAATGTCAGAACCTTCCCTTGTGAACGTTCCTGTCACAAGGCCTACCGGAGCAAAAGTAAGTCACCGAACATCTAAGAAATTCAAAGAAAAGACCCCAGCAGCAGTTCTTCACAGAGACGTAAGGCGACTAGTGGTCTTGCTTCCCACCGAAGAACAGAACTAAACATCTGACCCAAGTTATACCTGTAACATGCGACCTCCCAGGTGTCTCCACTGGAAGGTCGAGTGGGAGGTGTGAAGTCAACTTGGAAAATCCCCGCTGGATATGAAGGGGTTAATATGCAGCGCCGACTGACAGCTGGGGGAATCCCTCCTCAGAGCGTTACCTGGGAAATCCGCGTCATTGCGTCACCTGACCGGAAAGGACAGAAAGGGGAAGAGAGACTCTTTCAGGAAACGCCAGTTGCAAACAAATCAGACAGCGTTCTGTCCAGCAGCAGCAAAGCTGCGCTAGAAAGCGCTGAAAAAGCAGTGCTGGTACAGCCATAAAAAGCCTGGAGAAACGGCCGGTTTTTTACCTTGCAGTATACCTAGCAGTTTACCACTTGCAACCCACTTACAACTGTACCCACAATACCCACCTGCTACAACTTACCTGTACCTGTGAAAATACAAAAAGAAAAGTAAAGAGGAGTTAAAGAAGGAAAACGGTGTGGTCATTGCATGAGTGGAACCCAGTTAAACCTCCTATGGTCTGTACCAATCCCTTTCAAGCAGGGAAGCTGCGCAAACACTAGATAGCTTGACACTAGGTATCCTGCTCCGTCTTTGAAAAATAAAAACCTCAGATTTCGAATATGACCATATGGCGTCATAAGGGGCCAAGTTACCTCCCCTTTCTCTGCCTTGCCCGCCCAGAGAATTTGGCCCGCCAATGAGACAATGAGCTACGACCGAGCAAGCGCCACGTGTGTGTGTGTGTGTGTGTGTGTGTGTGTGTGTGTGTGTGTGTGTGTGTGTGTGTGTGTGTGTGTGTGTGTGTGTGTGTGTGTGTGTGTGTGTGTGTGTGTGTGTGTGTGTGTGTGTGTGTGTGTGTGTGTGTGTTATAGTTAAGTTCAAGTGCCTCGTTCTGTTGCTACCCGAATAGTGTAGCTGTGACTCTGTCAATAATAAATCGTCTTCTGATTAGAAATAAACCTGCATTCCATGTGTGATCTGTCCATAGCTGAATGCGGTAGCCTACGCTACTATGCTGCTTTGACATTAAGCATATTGGTGTTAAACATGTCATTTGTAGTGTAAAACATTCTAAAACTGGTGTAAAATGTTGCTGGCCATATTAACACGAAAACCATGAATGTTGCGCAGCATTTATTATGACATCATCATATAGACTTTCTCAGCACCCCCGACTCTGACTGACTTCCCGCGTCCCTGGTGACCCGCCGCGATGAGGACATGGCCGAAGACGTTCGTGGCCAGATAGCCCAAAGAGCAGGTCGGTTTACTACCTTCTCCATCGCATGCAATGAAAGCACCAACATATCAGACTCAGCACAGTTGCTGGTGTTTTTGCGAGGCGTCAATGGGGACTTCGAAGTGTGCCAAGAACTAGCGGGCCTTGAAACACTGTAAGGGACGACAAGAGGTATCAATATTTTTATGGCCGTGCAGCAAGTTATGGAGAACAACGATTTGAAGGTTTGATCTGGTATCTATGACTGGACGCACCCCGACTGGTGCTATGGTCGGTAGTGGAGAACGGGAAATTGTGAGACATCGGGTAATGTGAGACCCCCCCTGTATCTAGGCAACGGAACACATTTGTGGTCATGTGACCATTATGTTTTCAATCCCCTCCCATTTCACCATGAAGGAGAGGACCTCATGGTGCTGCGGTAAGCATGTTTTTTTCACAAAAATATTTTCTTTGTATGTAAAAGTAAATTTTCTTGCTTTCAACTTAATCAACTGTTGTGCCAAATCTAATTGATTCAGGTAGAAAATCATATATTATACATGTTGATGAACTACCAACATATAAAACCATGTGATGATGCTAGCTGAAGATTAGCCTGAATAACTAAGAGAGGTCGTTTTTTCTAAAATGGAGGTGGTGGGGTAAAGTGAGACAAATTCTGTGGGGTAAAGTGAGACAGTGTCTCACTTTACCCCACCATGAGGCACAAGTTGAGTTTAGTCTTAAACATATTTTAATGTAATATATTACATATGTTTTATTTTTATTGTCATAAACATTGTACAAAAGCCATCATGCCAAGGCAATGCAGCAGGAAGCAACCTGGGGCAAACACCCCTCGAGGAGATTGAGATTGCAGCCGCTGAGGTCAAGGAAGGGAAGATGTCTATAAGACCAGCTGCAAGGGACAGAAATATTGACATGTCAAGCCTCTTAAGATTCATGAAGAAAAAAGAGAAAGGGGAAGTAAAATGAATTGTCTACTCTAGGTGCAGATTGGTTTGGCAGCTTCCTAGCACGTTGCCATCTGTGTCTGAACTCCATAGGCAACATCCCTACAGTCTTCAATAAAACTAGAGTCAGGGAGTTCTTTGACAATCTGGCTGTAGTGATGGATAGGTGACAGAATTAATTCTTTAGTTGCAAATGTTTATGGAGGTTTTACCTCCATAAATAAGGTTCTTCCCTTGCGTCCCATCTTTAACAGGCAAACATTCCCTCCACACATGATTCCACACATGATTCACAATGTGGATGAAACAGGCGTCTTTACAGTACAAAAGCCACAGCAGGTAAGCTACACATGATTCCCTAGAGAGCATGATGTGGTGAAGAAGCTGCCTCAACCTAAAAGGCCTGGAGGAACCACACGGAGAGAACGACTCCTCATCTTTCCCTGTAACCTTCAGGGCTGTAATGTAGAGTACGACAGTAGGCTGGTGTTCTGATCCAGGTGGACCTAGTGCTGTGTTCTGAGTCCCAGGCTGTTCTAGCTGTTTCTTTTTTGTGTTCTGACCCCCAGACTGTGTTCTAATCTATCTGGTTCTATCTGTCATTTGAATGTTAATTAAAACATTTTGAATTATACTACCGGTATGTTGTATTTGATTTTGTTCAGAGTTACTTGCAAGTGTTTAGAAAAAGTGTTTAAATGACCAATCCCCATGATTCTGTTACTAGTCCGAAATTAGTTCTGGAATGTGTGGTTGTCAAGCTAGCTGTCAGGATTCTAACTGTTAGAACATGTGTTGTTAGGGTAGTTCCAGAGTCGATAAAGTAAGTGAGTTTACCCCCAGCCGATTCCCTTTACTCCCTTGATTTATCTGGTCTGACTCAGTTTACCCCTAAGACGGGGTAAAGTGAGACACAAGACCACCTTTTAAAAAAAACCTCATATTTTCACTGCCCTTGCTGATAATTTCCATTGCTAGGAAACATCCTGAATTAATGGGAAATATGTAAATTTTACTGATAGGTAATTTTAGCTCGCTTAGAGGGGAGCAAATGTAAAAAAATAAATAAGTCTCACTTTACCCCACTCTCCCCAAGCAGGCCTACTGCACTTGTGTCGGACAAAGTCTGTGAGTGTGGTGGCTCGATTTTTAAACATCATCACATTTTGCATCAGGAGCAACTGTGCGCTAAAAATATCGGCCAAAAGAACGAGATGCAGGATGTCGTTGGCATTGTCAATAATATTCGCTCAAAGGCGCTCTCACACCGTCAGTTCAAAGCTGTTGTTGATGAGATGGATGCCCAGTATGGTGATGAATTGTACCACCACAACCCGGTATCACGCGATTTCGTGCTCATGCGCACGAACGTTAATCTATTGAAGCGTGTTCCAGAACACGATAGTCCTACAGAGCAGCGCACCTGCATTTAATATATCTGTGTATTGTCACAATTTCTCAGTATCAAAGGTGAAAGTAGAAACGGGTGGCCAAAAGCTGTCATATTGTTAGTTATCACAGACAATTATAAGTAGAAACGGGTGGCCAAAAGCTGTTTTCAACAATGAATGATCTGTACGGAGCTCCATAAGGGACATTAGGGAGAACGCTCCCGGAGAGAACCTTAGTTTGGAAGTCGTGCTTAGTGACACGACAAATAGCTTACTTCCAATTGAAATACAAAATTTAGAAAATAGGCCTACGTGTCCCTGATCCCGTTTCAATAGATTAAATAACGTGACAGTGTCACGTATTTTCGTGAGACAAGGTTCGAGCGTGTGCATGGGTTGAATTGCGTGTGTCTCACGCCGAATGCATGAGACATGAGAGCCCTGTACTTACCTGACACAAACCAGCACCGCAAACGTTCTCTCCCGCTTGAGATGACGTCTTTCTTTATAGGTTCATGGGTCTGATGCGCCGATTTCCCATGCTGATATCTCCGGAGATTCTCGGGCATCTTCGACAATTTGGCTATTGATTGTCTCATTACACGCTAAATAATATAATTATAGCCTAATTATATATATAGCCTATATATATATATATAGGCAATATATATAATTAGGCAATATATATATATATATATATATAGCATTTGTGGTTTTGGCATAAACATAACTAGGGTGCATTGTACTATCTGAGAACACCCTTTCTGAAGCCTCTCTGTCCCTCCCTCTCTCTCTTTCTCTCTTTCGTACCGTTTTGTGGAGCACGTTAATTGTCTGAGAACACTCCCATTCAGAATGCATTGGTTTACATTTCGTTCTGTGTAGCACGAAAAAAGTCGGACTATCGTGCTCTGGAACACACTTCAATAGATTAACGTTCGTGCGCATGAGCACGAAATCGCGTGATACCGGGTTTCTTTGAGCTGCGTGAGGAAATCAGGGTGTTTCAAGCCATTAAGGAGAACAGCATTCAAGTGCCCTCGAACAATCACTAGCTTGCAGATCTGGCTTTTCTTGTGGACATCACAGAGCTGCTGAATATCCTCAATCTTCAGCTTCAAGGGAGAGACCAGATAATCACTCAGCTGTACGACCATGTCAGAGCCTTCAAGCAAAAGCTCCAGTTGCTTAGCAGACATCTCTCAACAGGTGAGATCTAACTTGAATATGTTATTGAACACAAAACAATGTAGTAGGCTTGTTATTGATCACTACCATGTTATTATATTTGTTACATGCATACTTTGTTTATGGAGAATAAATGTTCTATTTAAATCTAGGCATTAAATCAGTAACAGTATTTGTTTTTCATACTGCAGCCATAAACAAAAACAAAAAAGTTTTTTTCTCATTTGATTGATGTTTGGTATTTAATTTAAAATCAAATGAACAACCTTGCATCTTACATTGCTACTTTTGTCTTTGTGTCTGTACATTTATGAAATTTGACACATTTTCCCAGCCTCAGGGAAGTTGGGTTGATGGAGGAAGACACACCAAAATACATCAACATTCTCAGCGATCTTGTGGTGGAGTTTGACCTTCGCTTTGAAGATTTTCGTGCTAACGAAACAGCATTTGTGCTGTTTGCGCAACCCTTTTCTGTAAATGTGGATGCAGTCAGTAGGTGCGTTTCCATCCCCCTGATTTTATGCGAACTTTGAAGTATCGAATCAGTAAACGGTGATGGAAACACCAAAATTTGCATAAAAATCCTCTAATTCGCAAAAAGGTTTATCCGCTCGCTTGAGGTGGTTTTTGAGAAATGCGAAAGAGAGTAAATTCGCATAATGGGAGATGGAAACACATTTTTCGAAACAGCTGTGACGTAGTGATCTTTGAAAACACAGGACTGACAGTCTTTCCGATTTCCGCATAACGACCGGCCATAGCAACCCTGCCGACATCAATGTGTAACGTCATCACCCTATTCCGCTCCAACCACTTGATGGAAACGCACCTAATTCGAATTACTTTTTTGCGAACTTTCTAAAGACTTTCTAAAAATAGTTGTATTTGAGGATATGGGCCCAAGGCCTAGTAATATTCCATGTCTGTCTTCAAATATTTCAGTGCTTAAATTATTTTTCTAATTAATAGAACATAGATTTATCAATCTTTTGAACATTCATGTGAAGCACAATAAACAGTGTCATTCATTTTTCAAAATGACATGTGATAGTGATGATGATAGTGTTGATTTTGCACACGCATTCTATTTATACCCATATTTAACTTAATACACTGACAATTTTAAATTTGGCCCACGAGCCTCCCCCCAATTAGATTTTGGCCCTCCACTGGGAAGAATTTAGGCACCCCTGCTTTAGAGGCAGCTAGGCTATTAGAGACCCTCTAGAGGTGGACGCACCAGGCAGGGTATCTCCACCGTGCATATACATTTCCCTGCCTTTTGCTTCATAGAGATTAGACCAAACCTTTACTAATTAAAGTCAGTTAAAAGCGATCCTGATTCGATTACCTTTTCAGAAAGAACATGACAGCACCCCTGAGAGTACCTCAAATAAGCAAACTGTTTGGAACATGACAACTTCTCTCTAAATTACCAACTTATTTCACTAACAGTGACAGGGTGGCCTATATTATTAAAACACAGATTGCTATGCTTTAAGATCATACTAGGCATTTTACCCAGTTTAAACACTATTTTAAGTTCATGCCCCTTTTAAGAAACCAGCTTTGAAAAATAACAGCTGAACAAAGTGGTATGTTTAGAACAAGTCTTTATTGAACAAAGTATCAACATTATTTACACATGAAACAAGCAGTGGGAGGTCTCAGCTCTTATCTGCTGGAGGAGGTTGAAGGATTTCCTGGCTGCTGAAGCGCAGAGCTTCACTGGTATGACTCGCTAGGATGGACCTCTCAATGAAGGGACCTGGAGAGTGAGGACCGGAGAGGAGAAGGGGGTATAGAGAAAGAGAGAGGAAGAGAACAGAGACAGGAGGAGAAAAGGGGAAAGGGTAGAGTGGAGTGGAGAGTAAGAAAACTACATTAATTACCATGAATGATTATAGTTATATTTCCATCCCACTGTGCAGCTGGATCTGTCTGACATATTTTGCGCTTGTCTGCACACCAGAACTGTTTTAAACCCAAGTGGACTAATCACCCTCCTAGACCAATGTTTTTCAACCTGTGATAGGTGAGGGTACTGCAAGTAGTATATGGGATATAGTGGTTTATTACACGGGTCTTTTCAACGTTCCGTTCACTTGCATTGGCACTTCACAACTTCCGGCGGTCAATTATTTTTTGATAATTCATTGGCAACGGATGAATAATGACCGCTGTCAAGGTAAACAAAATGACTTTTTGCCTTTGGTATCACTCTGCACGTAGTCCGGTAACTTGTCAATGTAATAGTATTTTATTCACTTTTTTATCTTTATTTATTATTATTATTATTGTTATTTTTAATTATCATTATTATTTTTATTATTTTTATCTTATTGTACAGCACTTTGGTCAGTGTATGCTGTGTGTAAATGTGCTCTATAAATAAAACTTACTTACTTACTTACTAATAAGCGTGATATGTATCAACCCAAGCGCTGTCGGTTGCTAAGCGACGACGTCAACGTCTTGGGCGGACTATTTCTCTGCTGAGCAACACTATGAATGCTGGTAACAAATACATTGTAAATAAATTGTTTCGTTTTGGGAAGTAGCCGTGTAATAAGCGGGATAATGTATAGAACTTCACCGGTCATTATCGAAAAATAAACCCCTTCATGGCGAAGCAAGACACCTCCGCTGCGCGTCGGTGTCCTGTTCGCCCTGTCGGGGCTTATTTTCTCGATAGTGACCGGCGTTCTATACATTATCCCTTACATATTGAATTGGTCCAATTTACAATAATAGAAAAAGTAACATGGATCATTTAAAAGAAAGTATATTATAAATATTTTTTCCATTGTAATAACCTTCATTGTTATTTGCATTAGTTTGTGTTTACTAAATAAACACACTGGGACAATATCAGCGTTGCTGACTTACCTTTTCCCTGTTTCACCCTAGCCATGTCCTGCCTGCAGCAATAATCGTTCATAAGGGGCGCGCTGGCACTATTTGCTCAGCCACTGCATGTTTGTTGATTGCATACAAGGTAGTCTGTGACAGATCTTGATAACAATTCTGTGGTACACCTTAAGTAAAAGGTTGGGAACCACAGATCAAGACTACTAGACAAACATTAGGCTGAGGCAGAATAAATAGACCCCAGAACCAAAAACACATGGCTCAGCTCCGCCTACGGTGTGGAAGTGTTGAGGGATTGACACGGTGGCGGATTAGATAGATAGATAGATAGATAGATAGTTCCTTTAATAATCCTTTACAGGAAATTACAGTGTCACAACAGCGTATGGACAGACATAACAAACACACAAACCCTCATATAGCTAAACTACTTAAAGGAGCATTTCACCGGTGGAGGCATGGATATGTATTGAAATTGGGTCCTATATGTAGTCGAATAATAAAATAAAATTCTAATTTGGTGCCGTCTTGACCGAGAAAAGGGACTTTTTGGCGCTTGTGGATTGAAGACAACAACTCCGACTATGCACGACGATGCACAGCTTCGCTGGCCACTCCCGCTGATCTAGATCTCCGCCTATCGGACAACTCGCTGTTCCATCTACCAAGCTGATACCGTAAGACTGCTTGAAAATCATTTCACACAACATTTGTGTGAAATGAATATTAGTTGGTGAACTCAGTGAATTACCGTATTTTCCGCACTATAAGGCGCACTTCGTAAAGACTGTAAGGCGCACTCCGTAAAGACGGAGTCATTTCGAAACCGCATCGAGCTGTAGAAACGCTGTAGTAAATATTCAAGGCGCTGGTTCCCCACAGAAAAAAGTGGAGCGCATCAAGCCTGCGCGCTGTATACCAACATTCAGTCACGAGGAGATTCAATCTTTTAAATTGAGCAGAAATACTTTTTAATGTACAGTTAGTAATTACATTTATCAAGGGGCTTTATTTAAAGCTACAAAAAGAATACAAATAAAACAAGAAATGTGGGAGGAGTAGGGAAAAAGCATTTTTGCGGTTTTCGCGATTTTGCGGAAAATTGGGGGTGGAATGGGCGTGGCCTATGCCAAAAGATGCAGCAGACTCCAGTGCATCTGTTGGTATAACGTTTTGGACTGTGGGAGGTTCGGTGTGGGAGTTATAGCCCCAAACGCGTATTCCTTGGTATAGCGCCACCTAGTGGCCGGCATGTCTGGATTTTGTCGTCTGCATAGTCTTCACGGAACTGGATCTAGTCATGCAATTGGCGTGTCTGCACCATTTACGGTTTGGGCTGTGGTACCACTTTCTTGGTAGGAAGTATAATAAAAAGAAAAAACCTTACAAAAACAATAGGGTTCCAACCTGTTGGCTTGGACCCCTAATAATAAATAAAAAATTCATAGCAACTCTGACGTCCCCCAGCTGGTGGGTGGCTAATGCCATCAAGCATTTCAGACGTCCACACGAATCCTAACACAAAACCGCACAGGTCCGGATAGATTTGAAACCAACTCAGAGGGTGGGAGTGAACGGAGTTGTCACAACGCTTAATAAAGTTTGACTTTATCTGACTGTTTTGTTGAAATTCCCTTTAGCACAGCTCCATCTAGTCGATGCATAACGCAACCCCAGTCAAACGTTTGACTGCAGTATCTTCTATTCTATGCGCTTTATAATCCGGTGCGCCCTATATATGAAAACAGTTCTAAAATAGGCCATTCATTGAAGGTGCGCCTTATAATCCGGTGCGCCTTATAGTGCGGAAAATACGGTAGTCCTCGTTTGTATTTCTTTCGAAATAGTGAACTTTTGCATGGTGCCATCTTCTATGTCAGATCCAGTACCCTCCGCCATTGTACTTGCTGGTGAAGTCCCACCCACTAGCACTGCTCTAATAGGTCTGTAGCGTCAGTGGGTCCCACCCCCTATAGAGGGGTGGGACTAGTGCTTGCAGTCTTACGAGAATCCTCCCCTCTTACACTTCCTAATTACTTCTACGCAAAAATCGTCATATTGCGTCATCTTAAACAGGAAGTGTTGGAGATCGATACGGATCTCTCCAGTCTCTCCAGAAAATAAGGGAATGATGCACGACCATTCAAAAATATGAGTGGGTTTCTAACGATGCAAAGCTTAATGGAAATGGGTGAAGTTTCCCTTTAAATACTTAAACAATAAATACAATAATAAATGCTAAAAAGTATTAATAGGAAGTATTAGTAGGATTTAACTAGTATTTACTTTACACAAAACAAGGTTTAGTGCACATTAAGATAATGTGTGTCAGAGTTTCTCAACCTTACCATATTCTGCAGGGCGGTGGGAACACACGTCTGTTAGGATGGACTTCACGTTGGCCAGGATGTGTTCTGTAGGCATGTCCAGCTATGCGCGCACACGCACACGCACACACACACACACAATAAATAACCAAGTCACAGCTGATTTTAATCAGTTTCATTTTCACCCATTCACAATAACATGTAAATTTGTACAGGAGGAGGAGCTCCTGCCTATGGGTTGGAACAACAGGAACTTTCTATTGGTTGGTCTTAAAACAACAGGAGCCTTCTATTAGTTGGTCTTAAAACAACATAACCTTCCTGTTGTTTTGTCTGACAACAGGGGCTTTCTATTGGTTGGTCTGAGAACAACAGGAAGCTTCTTGTTGTTCGATCGTTCAGACTATGCAATGTGTGTGGAGCAACGTTTGTAACGTTATGACCTGGAGAAATCAGGTGCACAAATCGGTCACATGGACAAACCTCCAGGGTGGAGAAACCACCTGACAGTAAAAAGTTAATTTATTTCAGCAGGCTGTGACTGAGAAGTCCTTTGCAGGCAACCGCCCTCCTCTTGTGACTAATCACACAAAATGTCAAAATTGCCGTCAGCTGCAGAGATATTAGCAAGTTACAAAAACGTTTGTAAAGGATCAATGTAATCATGTGTTCTTTAATTCCACGTTAAGTATGCTGACTTAAGGTGATGGAGGATAGACCCTATTAGGAGGGATGGATGGTTACCGTAGCAATCTGTGTCCTGACGTAGCAGTCCTTCTCCACCTGGTACTCGAAGCCCGTCTTGAACATGGCCATCATCTTGGGAATGTTCACACCCACTGACCCTGCAAACACACAAATTATATTATCATCCTGTTATCATCTTAACTGAACATTCCCAGTCCCACTCGACTATTGGTATCAGTACTGGCGGCACGTAGCCCAGGAGAATTCTATTCTATTCTATTGAGTGGGTTGGCTGGTAACCGGAAGGTTTCTAGTTCGATCACCGGCTCCTCCTATGGAGTGTCGATGTGTCCCTGAGCAAGGCACCTAACTCTGACTGCTCCCGACGAGCTGGCTGTCACCTTGCAAGGCTGTCTACTTGCATGGCTGTCTCCTTGCATGGTTAACAGCCCTATTGATATTTCATACTTTTTTATTCTTCCCATGGATACTTGTTATTTAGCCTTATATGACCTTTGGCCCCCCAGGGCTCCAGACTAACCTTTTGCATTGGTTGCAATGGTGTACCAGGTTTTTTTAGGTGCACCAGCACAAAATGTAGGTTCACCCACATTTTTCATTGTGTCGCCTTTAACGCCATAAGGTGACCCTTTTATCGCTCGCCATAACTTTCATATAATGTGAATGATTTTTAACAAGAATAATGGTGCGTTCCAGGCAACCCGTAACCCGTAACCCGTGTTTACACAACCTTCTACCCGTGAAAATGCCCTGGGACGAGCAGCTCCAGCGGAGGGAACTTAGCGGCAGTCCTGCAGCTCCGGTGGAGAAAGGGATGGTACTCCCGGAGCTGAGCTGCCGCCGTGTTCCCTCCGCTGGAGCTGCTCGTCTGCTGGTCCACAAAATCTTAGCTATGCTCTGATTGGAGGGGAGTGGGGAAGTGGGAGGTAATATTCAACTGTGCCCCCTTCCTACGTAGGAGGGGGCGCCGAAACTGACTAGCTCGTTTGGTAACTGTAGGCGGGGTACTCTCAGAAATGCATACATCACTCAAAGAATCATGTACAGACTTTCACCCGGGCAGCGTCGGTTGCACCAGTGCGACCTAGAAAGATGATAAGTCGCACCCTTAAATATTTTGGTCGCACTCTGGAGCCCTCGGCTTGGTCTTATTCCCATAGTGGTGAATATGGGTAATACCAGTATAATATAGTTTAAAATAAGTAACGGTGGGGTCAAAATAATTACTGTGACAAGCTTAACACACGCACACTGACCAAGTATACACATATATTATCACACAATCAAATACACACATTACCGCAAACACATCATCTCTCATAACGAGGAGTCACCTCTCTTGCTCTTGGGGAACTTCTTGCGCAGTTTGTTCTTCAGCGGGACGATCTTAGGAAGCATCTCAGGAACCGAGATGTAGAAGTCTGCCGACACCTCGTCCTCCAGAATCTGCACAACAACCCGATCAGTATATATTACACACACACAAACACCCACAGTCCAGTCTAATGCACTAGTACTACACACACGCCATCTAACTCACTCATACTACACACACGCAGTCTGTCTAACTCAATCATACCTCGCACACACACACACACACACACACACACACACACACACACACACACACACACCTGCTCCACCAGTTCAGGTCCTCCAACAAACTGGGCTCCTTGTTCCCGGGCGACCTGAGCCTGCTCCGGGTTCTAAAGGACAAACAGGCCCCACAACGTTTTACAACACATACATATAATATAGTATAAAGGTCTACAATACCGGAATTCTCTGAGCCTACCTCAGTGAAGACAGCCACCGTGTTGAGTCCTGTGCTGAAGGAGTGAGGCAACTGGACCGTACTCACAAAAGCATCGACCGTTTTCTGCAAGAGAACAAATAAATAAATCCAAATGCCACTGAGATCTATAAAAGACAAGAGATGACTTTCGACTGCTCGGAGCAAACACAGGAATCTAGTCAGTAGGGACTTTGGGAGTAGATTATGGCACTTAATGTATGCACTTATTGTATGTAGTACATCCTGGCACTCAAAATAATAAATTAAAAGCACATAGTTGTGAGGCATCTTATCGCAGTTATCTTCTTTGTATGCAGGGAATGGGTTAACCTAGCGTTTGTTAGTGCTTTGCACTTGGTTCTATTAACATCCCTACTGTACCGCAGTGACGGCTGGTGCTAAAAAAATCTGGGGGGGCGCACTGGCGGGCGGGGATTACAACACAACAAACTACTTGAACATAAATTTTGCTCTCCTCTCCTTCAGGCCAGCAAATTTTTCAATGACTTTCTGATTGAAATCTGTCATTTCACAAACAAGTCTCTTTTCCATGGAGAGCATGGCCAGTGCATTCAGCCTCTCCTGGGTCATGGTGTTTCAATGCTAACTCGGCCAAAAAACTGTAGCTTCATGCTGTTGTCAAGGTGGCTACGGCTACTTTCATGCCGTTTGCATTTTTCAGAGAGATGTTTCAGGTCTCTGACCCCAGTTGTTGTCCACAGAGCTTCAGTGCCACTGCCAACACTTTGAAAAAGCAAGCATGGAAAGCAATAGAGAGCATTGCTAACTCCACATCCAGCTAGCCAACTGTGTTTGGTGTAACACAAACGGGAGAAGCCTCTAGTGTAACTCCTTCCCCTGTCACTTGCCTGCTGCTGGATTTGTATATCAGGCTGCTCCGGTCCAAGCTCCTTTATTCTTTTTTTTTCCACCACCGAACGCCTCGAGAAAGGATTACTGCGTAACGAAACAACCGAATTTTCGTTTGCTGTCGCCATGTCTCCTCCTGTCTTCTCGTTGTTGTTTTTTTCTGTCTGCTCCGTGTGCGCGTGGGCCTGTCTGTCGCTCTTTGAGTGACAGGCACGGCTCCGTTGCCAGGGGAGTGACTTTGACTGACGGTATCATGAATCAATCAGACTGGATGAAAAATGAGCCCAAGCACGCTGATTGGCCAGGGGCGCAGAGAGCTGCGCCCGGAGGAGAATCTTGAAGTGACCAATTAGAGACCAGCATGAAGTCACATGGAAGCCAAAAGTTTAAGAGGCCACATACACACTCATTTGGCCGGCGCCCCTCGCTATTGAAATGCATGAAACAACCCAGAATAAACCCAATATTGAATGGAAAGGCATAAAAATGTAAAAGTAAAACCCATTGTATGAGTGAACACTGAACAGACGTGGTAATTACTTTTTATTATGTAATTTATGCTTACTGTGTCTATACTTTTTTCCTGAAATTTTGATGGGGGCGGCGCCCTAGCGCCCCCTATTGACCGGCCGCCACTGCTGTACCGACAGCGATAGATAGTTTCTGTTTCTTCTGACAAATGTACTTATTGTAAGTCGCTTTATATAAAAGCATCTGCTAAATGCGCTAAATATAATGATTATTCTAGGATCCTAGTGTGTGGTCTTGGAGGTACCAGACCCATTGTGTCACCTTCTTCTCCAGCTTCATGTCCAGCTTGAGGTCTATGTAGACGGGCTGGTCGGGGGCGGTGGCGTCCAGCTCCTGGTACAGCTTGAGCCTGAGGAGCGCGACGGCAGGGGCGAGCACGGGCCGGGGGTAGAACCGCGCCACATAGACGTCGTCCACGGGCGCCCACGCCGTCAGACCGTAAGGCTTATGCCGCGCACTGTCGTCGATGACCCGCTTCTCCTTCTTCACCTCCTTCTCCACCTCTTTCTTCACCTCCTTCTTCTTCTGGGCTCTAGAACACAGCAGAGGTTTCAATCAGGTTGACAAAAATCTCAGTTATGCCATTGACCGTAACTATCTGTTATTCAAACATCTGCTATTATTATTTAATATTCATTACTGTCCATCATTACTGTTTACTATTGAGTTAATGTTTACTTTGTTTAGCAGAGAATATAGAAGTCAGATCGTTAAATGGATAGTTTTAGTTTGAAACCAACTTAACCAGCAAGGATTGAATGGTTAAGTTTGAGTTTGAAACCCACCTGGCGGGGGCGGCATAGGACCGGGCGGGAAGGTGACAGACCCTCGGGGTCCTGGAGGTCAACAGGTAACCTCCTGACCAGAAAGAAAACAGAATCACACAAGTCACATGTGGCACCTTGGGGAAGAAGCAAATAACTTCTCATCTATTTCGCTGAGTTTAGAGAATACTTTCTGTTGCTTTTTTCCCACTTTGGTTTGGAAATTAAATTTAAATATTATTTCACTAAATGGATACTTACTAGAAGTTGCTAAGCTACTTTGTTTACAGACAGCTATACTTGAAATGGGTATTGGTTTAGACTTATGATTGCCTGCTCAGGAGTTGTATAAAATGCTTTGTATTTAGGGAAACTTCAGCTTGTTCAGAATGCTGCTGCTAGAGTTCTAACAAAGAACAAACAATTTGAACACATTACACCAATTCTTAAATCATTACATTGTATTCCTGTAGGTTAGAGAATTGATTTTATAAAATCAGGTTGCTAACCTATAAATCCTTACATGGTTTAGGACCAAAATATTTTACTGATATGCTTCCACTACATAAGCCTTCTAGACCACTCAGATCTTCTGAGACCAATCTGTTAATGAACCCCAGAGTAAACACGAAACATGGGAAAGCAGGATTTAGTCACTATGCAATAAATACCTGGAATAAACTCCCTGAGGTTTTAAGACCTGACCGATTTTAAAACAAGATTGAAGACTTTTATGTTTGCTTTAGCTTTCAGCTAAATCTTAAATAGATTGCTTTTTTTTACTTTGCTTATATTTTCTATTTTATTACTAAAATGCCATTTTCACTTTTGCCTTTATTTTATATTTTTACCAGAGAGATACATGATCTGATACCAGAGAGAAAGGAAAAGGGTTTGAGACCCGAGTTCTGTCTGGGTTAGAATCCTAGAATCCGGTTTGGAGTCCCAGATTCTTGGTTGGACTCCCAGAGGAAGGACCAAGTTCCTTTAGGTCGGGTTGGAGTCCCAGAAAAAGGACCATGTTCCTTTAGGTCGGGTTGGAGTCCTGACGTGGGTACCAGAGAGTCTGTTGATCTGATCTTAAATACATTGCACTCTTTTTATTTTATTGTATGACAATGTTTATAGGTAAAGCACTTTGAGTCTGCCTTGTGTATGAAAAGTGCTACACAAACCAAGTTGCCTTGCCTTGCCTTTTGACTAATCGTTTATGTTTATGATGCATTGCTGATGCGTTATAATAATGCCGTTTTTTTAACCGTTTGACATTATTGGTAGTTTTGTCTGGGTTAGAGTCCTAGAATCCGGGTTGCAGTCCAGAGAAAGGACCAAGTTCCTTAGGTTGAGTTGGAGTCCCGACGCGGGTACCAGAGAGTCTGTTGATCTGATGTTAAATACATTGCACTCTTTTTATTTTATTGTATGACAATGTTTATATGTAAAGCACTTTGAGTCTGCCTTGTGTATGAAAAGTGCTATACAAACAAAGTTGCCTTGCCTTGCCTTTTGACTAATCGTTTGTGTTTATGATGCATTGCTGATGCGTTATAATAATGCCGTTTTTTTAACCGTTTGACATTATTAGTAGACCTGTGGTAGACTCGGATAATAATCGAGAGAGGGATGTCATTTATTGTCATGAACTCAACATAATGCATAGTCCTGGTTGCAAAGTGGTTATAGCTGAGCACAGATTGTATTAAAAAAGATTGTATATAAACTAAAAGCGGTATAAACTAATATAGAAAGCAACATATAGGCCTAAAGTTCTAATGAATATGCCGAATACTATCATAGCCAGCATGAGCTGTGTTTCACTGTATGCAGCGGATATACATGTTACATTATTACCTTAACACCTTTCACCCCAGTTATTTAAAATAATGTAAAATATTTCCACTGACCTTTTAATAAAGTCCTCACGCAGGATGCCATGTTTGAAGAACAGCCTGGTCCGACTCCGGAATGGAAAAAGAGATCACACGACAGTTCCGCCACCAGCTTGGAATTACTATAGAGACTACTATAGTCCATGTTTATAACCACATAACTATTGCTAAAAAATGTTTGCTTCTTTTTTGCTTCAAATTTCATGATAAAATAGATGATAAAACAGACAAGGATTGTATCATAAAGAGAAAAAATGATGAATGGCAAGGGCACGATTGTATCATCAGTCACTTGAACATAAAAAGGGCATGGTTCAGTTTAAAAAGGCCACCTGAGACAACTAGAACGACCATAGTGAATTCAAGTTACTTTTACTAGAACTAAATAAGATGTTTACTTTGCCTTGAGACCTAATGCACCGTTAGGCCTAGAAATAATAATAATAATAATAATAATAATAGAATAAACCATGCTTGATAAGAAAACACTAAAGGTGGATACAACGTAATAATACAATCGCTTCAGTAGAAATTCATAATAACAAATTAAAATATTGCTTCAGAGTGCTAAACGTTATTCCTACAAACTGTAGGTAGCATGGACCTATAAGGTATGTAGACGCGTGGACGGGGTGACGGACGCGAGCGGAAGCCGCGTTTGTTGTTCTTCCTTCAGATCCGCAGGTCCTTTTGGAGGTCTAGTCGGGACCAGGTCAGGAGGTCTAGTCGGGACCAGGTCTAGTCGGGACCAGGTCAGGACGGTCCACCTCGCCGTCTGGAGGTCTAGTCGGGACCAGGTCTAGTCGAGACCAGGTCAGGACGGGTCCACCTCCTTACCGACCATATCTCTTAACTGTCTTCTCTGCCCCCGAATGCAGGTGAGCGGTACCGGAGCTCCGTTCCTACTGTCAGGCTTGTCTTGGTGTCATTAGACCCCTCTCCGATACGGAAAGTAAACTAACATAGACCAATGCTGAATAACTAACGTTAACCATACCATACTGTATGACTCATTAAACCATGCTGTAGGACTCAACTAGACGCATGGTGTAGGTCTAGCTAACCGATACTTACACTGTAGGACCTGACTAACCAAGAGCAATGATGTAGGTCTTACTAATCGAGGTAACTAACCCATGCTGTCACATTTACTAATCCAGATCCCTGCTGTTTGGCTATTTATCCCATGCTGTAGGACTGACTAGCCTATACCCATGCTGTGACAATAACTAAACCCCATCCCAGCTGTAGGACTAAGCCAGACCCATGCTATCAGCACTATCTAATTGTGTTGGACTTATTTAGCCAGATCAATGCTGTAAGACTAACTAACCCAGACTCATCTAGTAGGACTAACCAAACCATGCTGTATGATTTACTAACCCACACCCTGGCTGTAGGATTAACTAAACCGTTGTCGTGTGTCTACTGTAGTGTTCTGTGTAGTGTTGTGTCTAGGTTAGTGTTGTGTCTAGTGTCGTGTCTTGTGTTGTGTTGTGTCTAGTGTAGTGTGTTGTCCCAAATGGTGTAGTGTTGTGTGTAGTGTTCTGTCTAAGGTTATGAAGTTTTGTTGTGGGTATTGTACTGTACTGTGTAGCCAAACTCATTATAAAAAAACAACAACACTAACTGTTACACTTCTGTAATGTAACGAATGTGATGTAAAGTAACAAATGTAGTGTAAAGTAAGTACAGTGATTAATGTAAAATAACTAATGTAGTCTAAAGTAGATAATTAATGTAAAGTTTAACAGAGAGTAAAGTTATGAAAAGTAGCAAATGTAGTGTTTACCAGAGCCTAGCTGCTATCTGAACCCATAGTGTAAACACGTTATGTAACTCTCCAAGCAGTCTATTGCAACAGTTTTAATGTGGTGCTATGTAAGGAATTCAGAATGCTCTCAATGCTGGGGTATAAATACATTTCTATATATAATTATATTTGACTTCACTTGGTACCCAGCGGTAGACTAGACCTGGAATAATAACTCCTATCTAACCAGGCTTGTTTTGAACTCTGAATAATTCCCTGCAGAGGTTTTTGGTAATGAATGATTCAACTCACTGAAGATCAACATATTTGATATCCACATTTGGGCCGGTTTGTTGACCATAAGGATAAGTAATCATCCAATAGTAAGGGTATGTTGTGTTGTGGGACATATGGTCGTCTTCGTGGTTCACGACCAGACTGCACACACGGCACACTAGGTGTGCCGTTTCATTTTGTAGGATTTAACTCATAATCCTGAAATAGGTTACTATTTTAATAATGATTACCGTTTGTGTTTATTAAATGTTGCACATAAATAATTTCTATGAACTTTCATCTATTTTACCCTTTTTTGTACGCTGTGTGGGAGATCTTGCTGAAACTCCTATAACCTAGTATATATAATAATATCCTGGTAATAAATGGGTGTGCCCCAACTTTGATTTTAATTCTGGTTGTGGTCCTCAGACCTCCAGGGATGCCCAAGGACAAGTATGAACCCCCCGACCCTCGCCGCTGTTACTCCATCATGTCTGCTGAGGACGCCTCCAGCGGGAAGAGGAGCTACTGGGCCGAGCTCGAGATATCGGGTCAGTAGCTCTTAAACGGGGACCCAAAATCGTCTTTGTGTTGTTTTAATGAAGTTAATATGTCTGATATGATTGTCAACATAGTAATGTGTGTCCTTTTATCACTTTTACTGAAATAAGACCGTCGTCAAGAGAAAACCAGGAGTCAAATTCTATGTATACGCCGCCAAACGTGTTCGTACTCTGATCAGTGGTGGGATTGTTTTCGTGACTTCAAAATGCATTTTACTATACTCGCTGACATCACGACCAAAAGACACTTGTGTGTGTTGATTTGTGGAGCTCCGTCTGGGAAGAAGGTGATATTGATATGTGGAGCTCTGTCTGGGCAGAGGTTGAGGTTGATGTGACACCTATAGTATAACTCAGCGGTGTGCGGCGTATTTCATATACAACATTATAATACTCACAACAACGTGACAAAGAAGGTACGACAAAGTTGTCATGGCTCGTAGCCATGGTGATAAAACATTATTTTAATCTCAGTGATTGAGTTTGAGCTGAAATAGGGTTCCCTTGTACTTAAAATATATCCAATATGTAGCCAATATACTCTTTATCTACTTCAAGTAAACCCTTAATCAATTGCCGAAACAACCATTATCTATTACCAGTATAACCATTTATCTATTACCAGTCAACTCTTTATCTGTTACAAACAAACACGTGCTCCTTATGTACCCCTGAACTATTAACCACAACCCTCTTGAAAACCTAGAAATTCCTGGTCAGCCTTGACTGTGAGCTGGTTGCACCCCTTGAGTCCTATTCAGTACATAGAGATCTGCAGCAGATTAATGATGATGAAACACTAGTGTAATATTCTCCTCTTGGTGGTAGATTATTTCAGCCTGCTACATGGGAGGTCTTGCTGTGTTCACTTCGCTGCAGGTCGTGTGCGGAGTCTGAGCAGTTCTCTGTGGTCGCTGACCCACCTGACGGCGCTGCACATCAACGACAACAACCTGAGCCGCCTCCCGCCGGAGATCTCCAATCTTCCTCACCTCGCCTACCTCAACCTCTCCTCCAACAAGCTGCGCAGCCTCCCGGCGGAGCTCGGAAACATGGTCTCTCTCAGGTGGACCAGAGTGCTTTCTTATGAGATAGAGCTCTGTACTAGAGCTAGAGCTCTACTAGAGATAGAGCTCTACACTAGAGAACAGCTCTGTACTAGAGATAGAGCTCTGTGCTAGATAGAGCTCTGTGCTACAGATAGAGCTATGTACTAGAGATGGACTTCTGTAATAAGAGAGAGTGCTTGACTAGAAGAGATATAATAAGAGAGATGTGGTTTTGTGCTTTTACAATGTGGTTGTCTTTGTGTTTCAGGGAGTTGTTGCTCAACAACAACCTGTTACGGGTTCTGCCTTATGAACTGGGACGACTCTTCCAGCTCCAGACTCTGGGACTAAAGGGTGAGGCATTACTTAACACCTGTAGAATGGTTGTATTTGTATATACACAACCTATGTTATGCTGCGTACATGGAAGATAAATTGCTGCTATAAGTATGCTTGTAGAGAGCAGATGGACCCCAGAATGACAGAACTAGGCAGCAGGTCTCAGAATGTAATTTGAACATTAGCAGCTGAGGGACGGTTTACATATGTCATAGAATACCGTACTACCGAATGTGTGCAAGATTTAATGACTTAGCTGAATGTGTTGTCTAGGTAATCCGTTGTCCCAGGATATCCTCAACTTGTACCAGGAACCCGACGGCACCAGGAAGCTCCTCAACTACATGCTGGATAATCTAGCTGGTAACCCTTCTCGACTCCCTTAGACTCATAAACCACGCCCACATGCCCATAGACCACACCCCCACTACCTCCTCTTGTACTTGGAAATAAAAGTAGTGCAAGGGAAAGTCATTTCACATTTTGAACATCTGAATAAGATGAGATGTAGAGATATACATAGATTTACCTGTCAGATACAGATCTTAAAGTGGCAATCTCCCAAGATTTCCGTTTCATTATTATATTATTTCATTATAACCCTAGTGCATATCCCTAATCCCTCCCTGAACCATCCTGAGATCACGTTGCACTAGAGAAGGAGCTAGGAGGGGGATGGATTGACTAATCTGTGGGAGGTTGAACTCACTGTCTGTTTGGTTTCAGTGCATCCTGAACAGCTTCCCCAGAGGCCTTGGATCACTCTGAAGGAGAGGGACCAGAGCGTCCCTACAGGTAACTCCACACCCTATATAACATCAGGATTATATAAGGTTATGTATGACATCCAACGTTAAAGTGCTGCTGCTACAGCCACTATGAAAATCAAGTTGAATAATTCGATTTTCACTAGAATGGACATCAACATGCTCATACGCCTTAAGGTGCACTGTATGTTGTGAGTGAGGTTGGATTAAAGACTGTTACCTTTGGAAGGGGGGGTATTAGTAGTGAATGTGTTGTAACCTGTGCAGGGTTCCCCCCGACAGGTAGAGAGGTAAATAAGTAGACCAATAGTTTTGGTGGTAAATAGTTGTTACCTGTGCAAGTATGAAGGCTCCACCCGAGAGGCACTCCCTTTTTCTTTAAAAATGTATACCTCTCCTCCACTCTTGTTCTCCCTACTCCATGCCTCCACCCCTCTCAGCGGTGTTCACGGTCATGTGCTACAACGTGCTGTGTGAGAAGTATGCCACGCGGCAGCTGTACGGCTACTGTCCCTCCTGGGCTCTGAGCTGGAGCTACCGCAGGAAGGGCATCATGGAGGAGATCACCAGCTGCCACGCAGACATCATCAGCCTGCAGGTGAGCCTTCATCCTCCCCTTAACCAGCCCTCACCCCTACGCAAACCAGCCTTCATCCTTACTTTAACCACCACAAACCCTAAACCACCTGTTCCAGAAGCTTCTCCACCTGAAATGTTCCGGAAGCTTCTCCACCTGAACTGTTGTAGATGCTTCTCCACCTGAACTGTTGTAGAAGCCTCTCCACCCGAGCTAGTTCTAGAAGCTTCTGTTTGGGTTTGCAGGAGGTGGAGACGGAGCAGTACTACACCCTGTTCCTGGACACGCTGAAGGAGCAGGGATATGACGGATACTTCTGCCCAAAGTCTCGTGCCAAGCTGGTGTCCGAACCCGAGCGCAAGCATGTCGACGGTTGCGCCATCTTCTTCAAGACACAGAAGTATGAAGAATACTTGGCTCATTAGCAAGCTACTAGATAGCATGCTGCACGTGAGCGTACTGCTCATTTGGGTTCTAGCATAGCTAGCTAGAACACAATAATTACTCCAAATCCTAAAAAAAACAATGAATAATACTATCATCGGTGTGTTTTTGTGTGTAGGTTCACTCTGGTGCAGAAACACACTGTAGAGTTCAACCAGGTAGCCATGGCTAACTCGGAGGGGTCAGAGATCATGCTCAACAGGGTGATGACCAAGGACAACATCGGGGTCGCCGTGCTCCTGGAGGTCAACAAGGACATGTTCTCAGGCGGTGAGCATGTTGAGTTATCCATGTTATTATTGGGTTATTAAGAAACACTCGCATGCAGTTATGTTAATGACACTAGAATGGCCACAAACATACTCACACCTTAAGGTGCATTGTACTTTGTGGGCGACCTTCCTGGGCCAATGAAATGGTGAGGTTGGATTAAAGACTATAACTTTGAGAAACAGGTAGTGTTAGTACCAAATGTGTTGTTACCTGTGCAGGCACAAAGGGTCCCCCAGACGGGTAGAGAGGTGAACAGGTAGACCGTTCTGGTGCTGAATAGTTGTTTCCTGTGCAGGTATGAAGGCTCCACCCGAGAGGCAGATGATCTTGGTTGCTAACGCCCACATGCATTGGGACCCGGAGTTCTCCGACGTCAAGCTCATCCAGACCATGATGTTCCTCTCTGAGCTCAAGAGCATCGCTGAGAGGGCTGCCACTTCCCTAACCTCTGACCCCGCAACCATCCCCATCGTCTTGTGTGCCGACCTCAACTCCCTGCCTGACTCTGGTAGGAGGAGCCCCCCCCCCCTTCAGGACAGAGCTGGAACCACCTTATCATTTATCAGTTGAAAAAGAGAACACGGAGAACACAACACTCCCACGTATTGTATGTGTTGAATATTGTAGGACCAACCTGTAGACAGATGAATGAATGGATGGATGGAACGGCAGATACTAGGGGGCATGTGGCTCAGGAGGTAGACCGGGTTGGTTGGTGACTGGTAGGTTGCTAGTTCGATCCCTGGCTCCTTCTAGCTGGGAATTGAGGTGTCCCTGAGCAAGACACTTCGCCCTGACTGCTTCTGACGAGCTGGCTGTCGTCTTGCTTGGTGGAAACCGCTGTTGGTTTGTCAATGGGTGAATCTTTGGCAATATTGTAAAGTGCTTTGAGTGGCCACTGTTTAGAAAGGCGCTGTATTGCAGTCCATTTAATCTATCTTCTGGACAGTCGTGGGAGTGGTTTCTAAGGGAAGGTGGCTTTGTGTTGTTTTCAGGTGTGGTGGAATACCTGAGTAGTGGGGGCGTGGCCGAGAACCACAAGGACTTCAAGGAGCTCCGCTACACCGACTGTCTCACCAACTTCAGCTGCAACGCCAAGAGCACTCCCAACGGGAAGAGGAGCCCCGCAGACCGGAGCATCACCCACAGCTTTCAGCTGAAGAGCGCCTACGACTGCAGCGCCATGCCCTTCACCAACTACACCTACGACTTCAAGGTTAGCGTTAGAAGGTGTGTCCAGGTTAAAAGATTAGGGTTAGAAGATAAGCAGGTTGGATTTTAGGGTTTAGAAGGTGTGTCTGGGTTAAAGGTTTAGGTTTAGAAGGTAAGCAGGTTGGTAGTTAGCTTGTTGGTTTTGGTTGGTTTTGGATAGGTTAGGCTTAGAAGTTGCTTTAGGATTAGAAGGTTGGGGCTTGGGAAGTCAGTTTCGGTAAATTTTGCTTTCGATAGCTCGACACCCATTAACAGGTAACTAACCTGTGGATAAAAAAACAACAAAAAAATAAAAGCATTTCTCGCGGAGCTGAAGCGGTTGGGGTGATCTGTTTGGAGTTAAAGGTGTGAAAGATAAACGCTAATGAGTGGTTCTCCTGGCAGTGGTGTTTCTAGGTTTTTTAGATATCCGGGGCTTAGCCCAGACGGAAAGGTAAAATTTTGTATGCTTTATTGCACATGCACATTTGCTTTACCGAAATATACACAAATATACACAAAATACGCAGTTTATTATAGCTTTAAATAGCTACCTGACTGTTGTGCTGCTTATCCCCAGACATCTAAAGTTCCATTCAAGTAGTAAGAGTAAGAGTTAAATGAATACAAGTGAGACAGACCATATATATATATATATATATATATATATATATATATATATATATATATATGACTGGATTCGGGGCTAATTAAATAATATCCTTAGCCCCAAATTAAACAGCCCTGTGACGCCACTGTCTCCCGGTCTCCACAGGGGGTGATCGACTACATCTTCTCGTCCAGGACCCACCTCACCACGCTGGGTGTGCTGGGCCCGCTGGACCCCCAGTGGCTCCAGGAAAACAGCATTCTGGGCTGCCCCCACCCCCACATCCCCTCAGACCATTTCTCCCTGCTGGCCCAGCTGGAGCTGGCCCCGCCCCTCACACACCCCCTCAACGGCCTACACATGCCTGTACACAGGTAGTGAATCTAGACCCCACCTCCTTCTCCTGATGTCACCTTACCACCACCCTGCTGCTACAGGACGCTGTCAGCCAATCACTACTCTCCCCCCCGGACCCCCCTCTACACACATATACACACAAATACACACACTCTCTCACACACCACAGGAGTTGAGTATGGGCCTGTTTTGCACATTGACGGATTGTTTTTGTATCTGATTGGACAATCATCATCCCGTTGTCATGACACTGGATGTTCATGTGGGATTCTGTTGCCTTGGTAACCAGCATCATCTCTCAGTTCATCCTCCTGCGTCCTAGGAGCCCAAGTTCATGGGGTCACCACCAGTAGATGCAGCTGTTCTTGTGCATCCTGGAGTGTTAGGGCGCGGATTAGGTTCCTGATTCCTAGACGTCTCTAAAGTTTTTGACCCTTATCTTTCATCTACCATGGCAAGCGCTTCCTTCGTTTTGCTTAAATTAAAAAGAGATGTAATTTAAGGATTTGTGTGTATAGATGTATAGATATATCTATATAGATATACTGATATCGATACAGATATATATCTAAGAGATAGATTGAAGGATAGAATTTTATATATATATATATATATATATATATATATATATATATATATAGTGTATACACAGTGCTGCTATGGCAATCACTATTAGCTTTAAAATGAGCTTCCTGGCAGCTCATTGGCCAAAGGGTCTTCTGACCAGGAGGTGAAGAGTTTAAACCAGGAAATGAGGACTGAGTCTTGTAACAGGAGGTTAAGATTCTAAACCAGGAGGTTAAGTGACTTCTAGCCAGGAAGTAGAGGGTCTTCTAAAGATAATTTATTGAATTGAGAAACAAGAGATGGGAGACTGTTCCCTCCTGATTTATGAATGTATGCAGGTTGGTGGAGGTTGGCGGTAACCGTAGGTACCATAAAATAACCTGAGAATGGCTGCATCTGCCCAACCTTGACCTGTTCGCACGGTAACTCAGGGCCTACTCCCAGTGGTGTCTTCAACCAACAGTGACCGTCTAAGGATCTCTACCAGTACACCATTGAACCCAGCATCTGGTTTCAAAACCAGATATAGACCAACACCTGGTCTCATAACCAGATCTAGACTCACCTCTGGTCTCCAAACCAGATCTAGGCTCACACCTGGTCTCCTAAACAGATCATGACTCACACCTGGTCTCCAAACCAGATCCATGCTGACACCTGGTCTCCATCCAGATCTAGAAAAACACCTGGTTTCCAAACCAGTTCTAGAATAACCCCTGGTTTACAAACCAGATTTATTCAGACTCAAGTTTTCCAAATGTACACAGAGTTCTCCATTACAGATTATTACTTACACCAGATTATACAAAAGATGTAAACCGAAAACAGATCTCCACACCACAGTTACACTGACTCCAGCTCTCCAACCTAACTTCCCCTAACCAGAGATTTGAGATCAGATCTCAAAACCAGATTCTCACCAAGACCAAATCTCCGAACCAGATTTACATTGACACCATATCCACAAAACAGATTTACACTGACACCTGATATCCATGAAAACGTGCAATATATCCTGCATTTGATCCAAAACTAGCCATAATACTTTCTCCCCACCTGACCTTAAAATGTGAACTTTGTTCAAAACTCTTCAATCCAGGGGGCCAAAGGATTCATGCTCTGCTTTAAATTGCACACTGATTGTTTTTGTTAGCAGGTGGTTCATAACGATTCAGCAGCAAAATGTAGCTTGTGTTTTATGTTAGCATAGAGCTTGCGTTTCATGTTAGCATAGTTAGCTGTGGCTATGGCTAATGTTTCAGCTGCTGCCAGGTTAACACTTGAGGCCAGCCCTCCAGGCCTATACCCTACTCCCTAAAGCCACTGAGTCGTGTTAAGTGAAGCTTGTTTCATCTGTACCCTCCACCTGCCAGGGAACCGACTGACAGCCACTGTTTTTTTATCTTCTTGATGATCTCAATATCCACCAGAGGCTGAGAGAAAGACAGACCAAATGGTCATAAATCCAAATTCAGCTGATACTTTGTACAATTCAACACCACTTTTGAAAAACATCAGTACAAAAGATAAACAGAATTGTTGTAGATTGCAAAGTAAACGTTGTCTGGTTTCATTTCTGATTTCTGGTCATCAGATAGTCTTTGTGTTCTCCCACCAGCCACATCTAGTGTCACTTCAGGTTTTTTCATTAGACCAGTTTTAGTCCTTTGTATTTAGCAGGCCTATATGAAATATATATATAAAATACTAGAAAATGTGAATAAATTGTATGCAATATGTAAATAGTATAAAATAGGCCTAACCGTATATAATGGTATCAAATACTAGTATAGATTGTGTGTATAATGGTACATCATACATGTGTTAATCTGAAACCAAGATTGACTAGGAGTAAGTGCTCTTATTCACAAACATTAATATAAATATTTAGCTGAGGAGGTTAATGATAATACATGGACTTGCGAGAAGTATCTAACGGAATATGGGGTTTTCATGAGATTTATGTTGTCTTTATTTGTACTTAATTATTCAGGGAATTATCCAGGGTCGTTTCTTGAGATGAGTAGCCCAACTCTTCCAGCTGACGACCAGACATCACTCACTGGCAGGCTCTAAAGTGTCTGGTTCCTCCTTTATACAAATAGATCACAACGATCAATAATGTTTAGTATATGGAAAGAATATCCAATGTAATGTAACAAACTATTATACACCTAAAGAAATACAATTAACTTGGTATAAGATCCATTTAATTACGTCCTACTGCTTAGGCAGTGGTTCCACACTTCACCACTAGAGGTCACTGAACCCCAGTTGATCGGGATCCACAATAAAAAGACAACACACATCAACACGAGGCGTGTAAGATAGGCTCTTTAATATATAGAATACATTTGTTGGAACAAACAAAAACACGTTTGAAGTAGTGGTCTTACACGGTACAAATCTTTTAGAAATACCGTTTCTAAAAGTCGTGCAAGCTTACAAGTAAAACAATTTGTTAGAGTTTTTAGAAACGAGTTGATATCTGTGCAAGGTGTGTGCATTGCTTAGACTTCTTCAGACAAGAGCATTAAAACCGAAACTTCTTTAAAAGGATATTAAGGGCTGATATCAAACAATGTTAGTAGTGGTTTCTCCCAAATGTGAATATAGCAAACCAATCGACCCTGTGATAAAAACAAATGTGAATAAGGTTGCCATAAAGTAGTGAATTGAAGAGATGTCAGAAGTCATCAATAAACATCATTATTCACACTAAACCAACAGAGTTTCAGATTGCGTACAGTTTGGATGTTGCAACTGACCAATTATTTGAAAACATTGTTTCTTTGTAGCAAACTATATAATAATTAAATATAAGGCTGCCTAAAAAACTGAACTAGTTTAGTTAAGATGTCTGGCCTTCCAGCAGCTGGGACGGGACCTACTGGGTTTAGCTTGAAGCAAGGTCACAAACTCCCTGGGGCTTGGTTCTGCAGACAGGTTCTGCAGAAGAAGAAGGTTCACCACTCCACCAGGGGGCGACGGCAGCCAGAATAGGACTCCTCCGAGACCCAACGCTACAGCAACAGACCACTCAGACCAAGCACCCAGACCAGAGGTCAACCCACCAAGGCCCTCCTACCAGCTGTACCCAGCAGCCATCATAAGAGACAGACTCAGTTAGAGACTTGTACAACTGAACACCACTAGCCTGACTTAACCCAACGACATCTTCTCTCTTCTCCATCACAAGCACGTCTTCATCCCACCTTAAAACCTGCTTCCGGATCCTTCAAGAAAAACGTCCCGCGGGGTTAGAATGCTCTACCCCTAACCACGTACCTCCCTGATCAACAGGGAGTGTCTTATGAACACGTTGTGTGATCCTAGATGAGAAGTAGACTAATAAACAACACACTCTTAACAAAACACACAAACTCGTTCGTACGCCACCTCAGTGAAGCAGAACCGCGGACTGTGCAAACTTCTGCTCCTGTTGTATTCATTCATCCTGGAATCCAAGATCTAAAGTCAGCTTTGAATTTGCGAGTGGAATCCTAATAAAACACATTTGGGTTGAAATGTCAACATTTCAACCGATTAAAGCTATAAAAGACGTGATGCATGTGATGACTGGGGGGGGGGGGGGGGGGGGGGGGGGGGGGTGTTTACATCAGACATCGACACATCTGGGAAAGATAAAGTGCAAACCGGAACACCTAGGAACAGACAGAGAGACCAGGAGGAGATAGATGGGCCACTTTCTCCAGGTCAGTATGGAGTGGTTGAAGTTCTGGTGGCGCTGGGGCCCCCTGGGACCCCCTGGGGCCCTAGTGGCTCTCAATCACCACCGGCTCGTAACCTCCAGCTGAGACCCTGAGGGAGGAGAGGACCAGATTTATTCATGTTTAACGGAACTAAAAGAAAGAAGGTGAGACAGGGGGAGGTGGAGAAGACCAAAGGTGGAGGACGAGAGGAAGGGAGGAAGGAGGAGAAGGTGGAACAAGAGAGTGGAGGAGGTGGAGGAAGAGAGGGAGGAGGAGAAGGTGGAAGAAGAGAGAGTGGAGGAGGAGGAGAAAGAAGAGGTGGTCCTAACCGGTTTCCGAGGTGTACGCCACTGAGTGCCGTCGTTCCATCTTTGTTGACAAACAGACGCAAATTGCTGTCTGTAAAGGAAAGAGGGTTTTAATGGTTACTTAACCTATCCTGTCATATATCATATCATAAACCATCATAACCCATCATAAGCTATCACAACCGACTCCGTCCAAGGTCATTCTTGGGTGCATCACATCAAGGTAAATGGTAAATGGACTGCAGCACTTTCCTAACCAGAGGCCACTCAAAGCACTTTACAACATTGCCTAACATTCACGCACACATTCACACACCGACGGCGGTGACAGACACGCAGGGCGACAGCCAGCTCGTCGGGAGCAGTCAGGGCGAGGTGTCTCACTCAGGGCCACCTCAACACTTCGGAGCCGGGGATCAAACCAGCAACCTTCAGCAAACATGAGCCAAATGCCGCCCCTCAACATCTAAAAAATAATGTTGTGAAGGGACGAGATGCGACCACTTCAAACCATCAGGTCTGATCACCTTCCGTGTTGTTGACGTCCTCGAAGTTGTGGCTCTGGACGATCTTGTCCACAATGTCGTCGGCGTCCATGCGGGTGTCGTTGACCCAAGAGAGATGACTCTCCACAGAGTCCTGCTTTCTCCTGGAGGACAAGACACAGCAGCACGCTGTTACAGTCTGCTGGAGGAGAGGACACAGTAGCACTCTGTTACAGTCTGCTGGAGGAGAGGACACAGCAGCACTCTGTTACAGTCTGCTGGAGGAGAGGACACAGCAGCACTCTGTTACAGTCTGCTGGAGGAGAGGACACAGCAGCACTCTGTTACAGTCTGCTGGAGGAGAGGACACAGCAGCACTCTGTTACAGTCTGCTGGAGGAGAGGATTGGGAATGACTAAGTAAGGGGAGGTCAACTAGGAGATGACTATGTAATATAAAGTTAACTAGGAGATTACTATGTAAGGTAAAGTCAACTAGGAGATGACTATGTAATGTAAAGCTAACTAGGAGATGACTATGTAAAGTAAAGTTAACTAGGTATGAAGCTTATCTTCGGCCCTCAGCATGTGGTCTCGTACTGACAACCGAAACACAGCCGTCTGAGATTCAGTCAACAGCCCTCTAACTCTAACTAGAGATGAGTTGGTAAGGTGAGGTCGACGAAGAAGGTGAAGATAAACAGGTATGGTTTAAGTTTACAAGCTGATGCAAGGTTGGTCAGGTGCATTGAGGTTAATTATGTATGGTGAGGTTAACTGTGTATGGTGAGGTTAACTAGGTTTGGTAAGGTTGACTAGGTAATGTAAGGTTGACTAGGTATGATGAGGTTAACTAGGTATGGTGAGGTTGACTAGGTAGGGTGAGGTTGACTAGGTAGGGTGAGGTTGACTAGGTAGGGTGAGGTTGACTAGGTATGGTGAGGTTGACTAGACATGGTGAGGTTAACTAGGTATAGGGAAGTAACTAGGTATGGTGAAGTAACTAGGTTTGGTGAGGTTAACTAGGTATGGTGGAGTAACTAGGTACGGTGAAGTAACTAGGTATGGTGAGGTTAACTAGGTATGGTGACCTAACCAACTCAAAGATTAGTTGGTTAGGTGAAGTTGACTAGTTCTACCTGGAGAGTCGGCTGGGGGGCAGGCAGGGCCTGGGGGGTCTTGGGGGCCGGTCCCCGTCAGCAGTAGGGAGGTCACTGGTCCCCAGGGCCCCGCCCGAGGTGCTGCTCCCAGTGGACAGGTTCCTGCGGTGGGTCAGGTCGGACACACTGGAGGAGCACGAGTGTTCAGTACTGTAGCCTACACACACACAAACACACACACACACACACAGTTTAGTCCTAACTTCAACACACGCTAGCGGCCTCTACACACAATGGTAGGAGGAGGAGAGAGGGCCGAGGTAATAGGTAGGGCGGGGAGGAGGTGATGGTGTGGAGGAGGTAGAGGAGAAGTAAGAGGAGATTGAGGAGGGGGTGTGAGGAGGACATTGAGGAGGTGATGGAGGGGGGGGTGTGAGGAGGACATTGAGGAGGTGATGGAGGGGGGGGTGTGAGGAGGACATTGAGGAGGTGATGGAGGGGGGGGTGTGAGGAGAAGGAGGAGGTGATGATGAGGAGGAGTCGATGGTGAGAAGGAGGTGACTGTAGCGGAGAAGCACCTGAGATGCGGCTCTGTTGGCTGGCATAGCTGGAGTTGCGGGAGTGTCCTGACTGGAAGACCTCGGCCAGGGGAGAGAGGGGCGGCTCAGACTCCTCCATGAGGCCTGGAGGCAACACCACACACCCCGACATCAGTATCTAAATGATATTAGACTGAACTAGAACTCGACTACAAACAATATCGTAGTGATACCAAACATCTACAATCATAGCCAGTGAGCGACTAATGCCGCTTTTCCACTGCATGGTACCAGCTCGACACGACTCGACTCGACTCAGCTCGCATTTCTTGCGTTTCCACCGCGAAAACATGGTATCTGGTACCTGAAGTGGCTGCTTTTTCTAGTACCGCCTCGCTCTAGGTTCCAAGCGGCTGAGCCGATGCTAAAAGGTGACGTCGGCAGACGGCCGGCCACTGATTGGCCAGAGAGTGTGACAAAGTCACGAGAGCGACATGGCAACCATGCTGGTAACAGCCATAGCAGCGCCGCAGCCAACATATTCCACTTCTTCAACTTCTTCAACATGCTAGCTAATAATAGTAATGTTATCGATGTCCTCCATTGTTGTTATGTGGGTTCTGTCCATGTGTGGGTTGCGTAGGTGTTGTTTGCGTCGCGTACAAAAATACGTCACGGCCCTTTCGCGCAGCCGACCCCGCCCACGTCCAGGAGGTACTATTTGCGGTGGAAAACGACCCGTGCTGCTACCGTGTCGAGTCGTGTCGAGTCGTGTCGAGTCGAGTCGAGCTACATGTGCGGTGGAAAAGCGGCATAATAGACCCTGTTCACAGAGCTGTAATCATTACATAACTCTGGGTCTGTGATCCTACCCGAGCTGATGGGGGGTCTGGGCTTGGGGCCCCGGGCCAGGGGTCCTGTGGTGCCCGTGCCGCCCCCCTTACAGTCCAGCTGCAGGGTTGGCTCGCGGCCCGGGACCGAGATAGACTTGGCCGTGCTGGGAGGGCTAGCAGGAGAAAACATGAGTAGTCACTTCAGGGAACCTTAAATTATAAACCTTAACAGGACACCAGGAACATAAGCAGGATGACCCTTAACTTATCATATCTTAACCACCTTAAACCAAGTACAAATTTGACTAACTCAATATCCAGCAACAATACCATTGATATCCAACATTTTCCACATCTATCTTAATGATTTGATGATCTAGTTTACATCCATAAATCATCAGCAGTGTTTTTTATTAATAATCTATGAACTCCCTATGTCTATTTAGCAGATTAATTTGGCATGGCCCTGCACTTCGCTATTCCCATGTACAAGTCAATATTTTTGTCGGCAAGAGAATAGATGCTGACAGGTGAAGTTAATCAGTCTCTATCTGCAGTTTCCAGAGAAGTCAAATAAGGAACTCTTGGTCTTGGTTACACTTGTTATTCTCAGGGACAGGACTTGAGGTCATAAAAGACCAGCAAATAACAACAACAAAGGGGGCTCAAAGGAGAAAGGAGAAAACCATGAGCAGACTCACGTTTTAAAACACGGATCTCCTGACAGCAGTGTCATTCCGATGATCACCTGACAAACACACAGACTTACGTTTCGATTATATTGGAGACATACATTGTTATTTGTGACATACTGTATAACTCTTTTAAAATCTTTACATCTGTTATATGTTGTTATATTGGACGGATAGGTTATGCTAGGTATGTACGTTATACAGATTAACTTATCCTTAAAAGGGGCTTGTGGGTAAGGAAGTACCTTACCGCCAGTATGGAGTTGCCCAGGGGCTTGTGGGTAATGAAGTACCTTACCATCAGTATGGAGCTGCCCAGGGGCTTGTGGGTAATGTACCTTACCTTCGGTATGGAGTTGCCTGGGGGCTTGTGGGTAATGCATCTTACCTTCAGGATGGAGTTGTCCTGGCGGGTGTTCTTGGTATCGTAGCCCTCCAGGAGACAGCAGCGCACTGCAGAGCCTGAGCCAGCAAACTCAGCCATGTTGAGGTCTGTGAAGCCCAGCTGTGGGGGGAGAGAGGAGCTGGCTTGAGAGCAAGACTGGAGGCGTTAAGGTGCACTCACTTGACACGCAGTTAGGTCCAATCCCATTTCTACCCCTTACCCCTTCGGGGTAAGGGGTAGAAATGGTAGAAATGGGATTGGGCCTTGGAAACAAGCTAGGTATGGAATTGTGTTCTCAAGCACGGCACTTATAAAAACACACATAAAATCACCAACAGCTTAGAAAATGATGTCTTCATTGACTCTGCTGCAAATCTATTGGTTGGCGTGTTGCTTCGTGTGAGGAGCAAGGTCAAGGATTAAATGGTTTCAGCTTCCAAGCGAGATCCCTCCGCTCTGAGTGGCCGAGGTTGGGCATGCAGTAGTAAAGACTTTATTGTCATTACACATGTCACAAGTACAGAGCAACGAAATTACCAAGCATGTTCGCTGCTCTAACCTATTGTACCGTCCTTACTAGGGATCGACCGATATGGATTTTTTAGGGCCGATACGATACCGATATTTTTTCATCAGCCTTAGCCGATACGCCGATACGCCGATACCGATATTTAGAGCCGATACTATTTTTTTTTTTTTTTTTTTTTGCTCCCTCAATCATAAAAATTACACTGATAACAAATGTTACAAGTATCAATTAAAAAAAAGGAACATTTATTGAACTTCAATATAAAAAACTATATTTAACAAATAGTAAAAACAGGTGAGGTAGAACAAGTAAAAAAAAAATAAATAAAAATAAAAATAAAAAAAACTGCGAAAATCGGCCGCGTATCGGCCGATACCGATACACGTAAAAAACGCGAATATCGGCCGATAATATCGGCCAACCGATATATCGGTCGATCCCTAGTCCTTACCCCTCCAGGGTATGTTGTGGGTTCACATTGCTTTTATGGGGAAGTGTGAGCTCTCTACCACGGTCAAATCATATCAGAATACTGAACTCTCTTTTATGGCATGGAGCAGACTCCTGAGGAATGAGGAGTCTGAGAAACCTCAACATCAACTCTTTCTCCTCCTCCTGTCTCCCTCGCCTCCTCCTGGTCTCTCTTTCTCCTCCTCCTGGTCTCTCCCTCTCCTCCTCCTCCTCCTATCTCCCTTGCCTCCTCCTGGTCTCTCTTTCTCCTCCTCCTGTCTCCCTCGCCTCCGCCTGGTCTCTCTTTCTCCTCCTCCTGGTCTCTCCCTCTCCTTCTCCTGGTCCCTCCCTCTGGTCTCTCCCTTTCCTACTCCTGGTCTCTCCCTCACCACCACCTCCTGCTCTGCCTCTCCGGATCTTTCCTGGTATCTCTTTCTCCTGGTCTCTCCCTCTCCTCCACCTCCTGCTCTCCCTCTCCTGCTCTGTTTAAACACAGGAGGGCCCATCCTCTTCCCAGAAGGAAGACGGAGGCTGTATTTATATTTAGCTGAAGGAAGTGTAGAAGCAGAGAGCAGGAAGGAGGAAGTGGTTCTTTTCCATCGCCGACCTGAAGTGATCAACAAGCCCTCCCGGCCTCAGCAGAGGCCCACCTAGCTCACTACCCCCCACACGGCACCAAGGAGGCTGGTACCAGCTACGGGATGTTTAGCCCATCCCTCAGTGTTGACAGAACACATGTTCAGGAGTAGATGTTTGTCCAGAAGTTCACAGAGATGTGCTAATATTTGGATGTTCGTGTTTGTTAGCATTTGAAGGTATTTGCGTTAGGCGTGCGTTGCCGAGTGATCCACTATGTTTGGAGAGCAGTGGGCTAATAGGTCCCTCAAAGACAAACAATCTCACCTTCGTATACGCCTTCCCTCCCTTGAGTTCCTGCATAGGAAAAAACACAGAAAAAAGCTGAGTTACGCCAATTACAGGTCAATTACATAGCTCTAGTTACAGAGCTATAGTTACAGAGGTATAGTTACAGAGCTCTAGAACTCTAGTTACAGAGCCTAGTTCAAGAGATATTGTTACAGATCTCTAGGTCAAGAGCTCTAGAGCTCTAGTTCAAGAGATCTAGTAACAGAGCTCTAGAGTTCTAGTTCAAGAGCTCTTAGGAGGAGCTCTCAGAGTTTAGGGCTCTAGTTACAGAGCTTGGAACTCTAGTTACAGAGCTCAGTTGACAGCTCTAGTTAAACATTCTCGTTACACAGCCCTATCACTGGTGCTCTAGATACACAGCTCTAGTTATGGTTGCAGGTTTAATTTCCTAAACAGCACTGACATCAAATGTGCAACTTCACCCATAGTGGACCTAATTTCCTGTTGACATTTGCTACCTGAAAGACCAACATAACCAACAGACCACTTAGGTTGGAGCCTTTGTGTCCAGTTTTATGTAACAGCCATGTGTTCTCCAGCTACAGATTATTCCTAAGAACCGCCGTCAGGCTATCAGGCTGCTGTAGCGCTCCTGATTAGGTGAATTCCACACGTTGCTGAGGAACAGGCCTCATTCTTCAGGCATGTGGAGGCGCCGGGTGAGGACAAGCCGACACACGCAGGAAGGCCACAATAAGCCCTCTATACACACACACCAAATACACCGATAGGCCTTCATGGGATGTTCATGTCGGTGTGTGTGTGTGTGTGTGTGTGTGTGTGTGTGTGTGTGTGTGTGTGTGTGTGTGTGTGTGTGTGTGTGTGTGTGTGTGTGTGTGTGTGTGTGTGTGTGTGTGTGTGTGTGTGTGTGTGTGTGTGTGTGGTCTACCTTCCTAACAGACACTCTGCAGACGGAGGGGTCCAGCACGCCGGTGTGAGGGTTGGCGTTCATCTTACATACGAAGGAGAACCTCTTTCTCCATCGAACACAGTTCTCCTGCACCTCGACTCTGTGGAACCAGAGATTCACACGTTTGGTCATGTACCCCCTCTAACATACAACTTTAAAAACACACAACTAGAGGTACCTTGGTCTTTGAGGTTCCCCTCTATAAACAGGAGGGTGAAGAGAGGCAGAAAAGTGGGTTCTAGAAGAGCATGAGCAGCACCAAGCAAAGGATCCCAGGTGGGAATCGAACCTGCGGTCGATACAAGGAACGTTGTCTGAGCTTGACCTCTAGTTTGCTTGCTAACAAGAGCTGGTTAAAACAGTAGTTCATGAGTTATAGTGGTAACAACGCAGTTCATAAGTTATAGTGGGAGTACTACATCTCATAAGCTACAGTGGGAATACAGCAGTTCATACTCACCATACTGCCTGAGAAGGCACTATCACTGTCAAATCTGTCCCTGGGAAAAGTAACGTTGCGCCTAATTGAAAACGGAACTACGTTTTGTTACCATATTTTCAGCAACTGCGCGTACTTACTGGTCACACGGTAATGTCAAAATCCCTACCTCAGCGCAAATTCACACAGTGTACTTCTTATACGTACACCTAGGCCTGTCACGATAACAAATTTTTCTGGGCGATTAATTGCCCCAGGAATTATTGCGATAAGCGATAATATTGCCGTTTTTCAACTAATATAATGATAAAGTAGGCCTACACCCTTTCGAAGATCAATAAACCTTTATTTTTAAAGAACACTGGAACTGGCCGTCTGGAAGACATTTAAAATATCCAGAATAAATTAACAAAACTACGGAAGCCGAGAACGGCCATCGATTATTATTTTTTTTTATGCACTGCTATCTCGTGATAACGACTTATTATCTCGTTTTCTCGATATAACAAAGGTCGTTTTCTCGTGATAACGAATTAATTATCTCGTTTTCTCGATATAACAAAGGTCGTTTTCTCGTGATAACGAATTAATTATCTCGTTTTCTCGATATAACAAAGGTCGTTTTCTCGTGATAACGAATTAATTATCTCGTTATCTCGATATAACAGACAGACTTTTGGCGCTGGTTAATGTGATCGTGCTGATTTCAGCCTACGAGAGCTTCCACTGTCTGATCCAGGTGTGTCCCAGGGAGGTGAAAATGGCAGATCACATTATTGATCAACGCATCAGGACCTACTTCAACCAACACAGGCAGAAATTGCATTGTGCCGGAAAAAAACGGAGGGATTATCTCGTTATCACGAGAAAACGAAGGGGAAAAAATACCTCGTTATCACGAGAAAACGATCTTTGTTATATCGAGATAACGAGATAATAAGTCGTTATCACGAGATAACAGTGCATAAAAAAATAAAATAATCGAAGGCCGTTCTCGGCTTCCGTACAAAACAACCAAAAACAATCTATTATTAACAAAAAATGCTCTTGAATAAAAACCAAACACCACCAAAAACAATAAATAAAGTTGAAACACTAAATAAAAAGGATGTAAACACGATTGCGCCAGGACTCCGCCTCCCACACAGACAATGCAACAAGTTAGTAGCCGCGTTTACATGGCACATCTGATCCGCATAGATTTCTATGCGCCATAGATCTGTTCCTAAAATGTGTTCCGAATGTACTGTATACATGGCAGTAACAAAAGTGTCCGTTCTGTCTCTCGCGCACACCTGACACATCTCTGGACCGGCAGCGACATAATGGATGTCTTATCACTATCAGGGATTTTAAATTTGATTTTAATGAAAACACAGCAGGAGAGAGCTTTTCTCTGCCTGCTCCTTCAATTAAGAAGGAGGAGGACAGCGCAGCAACGTCAATTTCTCGTCAGATCTTTATATTTACCGCCGCAAACAAGAGGAATTTGGATCCTGCAGCCAAGACTGGTGGGAGAGAGTGGTCTTACAGGAATTTAGTGAACAGGAATCCTCGAAGGTCCATTTGCGAACTACTGCATCTGCCATCTCTCTAAGTTAAGTAGTATTTTAACGTTCAGCCTGCAAAAGTACCAGTAGTAGCCTACTCATTTACAGTTACCTCGGACGCGCGCGGACACTACGATACGCGAACACATCATTAATAAACACCCATGTCCCGTCGCTTAGCAACCGGACACGCTTACCGGACTACATTAACGGAGTGATAACAAAGACGTGAATCAGGCAATAAATCCACTTTCCTTGACAGCGGTGAAGTTCGGTGTGCTTAAAAGTATCGACGGAGCTCAGTGGACCAATTGCGAACTACTGCGGCTGCTCTAAGTTAAACCCCAATCTATTCGGAATAAGTGCATACATGGCGATTAAAACGGACTAAACCACCTCTATGCCGAACAGATAATTGTATTCCGAATGAGGCGTATACATGATCATTTTCTGTTCCGCATAGAAATCTATGCGGAACAGATGTGTCCATGTCAACGCGGCTACTGACACTTGACGAGGGGGTTTACTCGTTGTGCCCTGTAATTATGAGCCGGAGCCCGATTTCAACCCGACATTTGTTACTTAAGCCGCGAACACACCAAGCGCGTACCTCGCGTACCATGTACGCGCGTAACGCAGCTAAAATGTTGCTTGACCATTTTGTGTCAAAAATGGTCAGATACGCGCGTAACGCGCGTAGATGAGACCGCCCAAAACTCCCCCCCCCCCCCCAGCCTGTGGCTGCGCTGGATTTAGGAGTCCGAGGAAGGAAACCCAAACGCCGCCGTGTTTGGGTGGATGATAGAGTTTGGATCGGGTTAGATTAAATAATCTCGGATATAAATAACCATAATCGGGTTAAATAACTTCACATGGTGTGTCTGGTGTGTTTCCAGCATTCGTAGTGTTGATCAGCAGAGAAATAGTCCGCCAAGACGTTGAGGTTGCTTAGCAATCAGAGACTCTGTCCATGCAAGTGAACGGAGCGTTCACTCTTCGTCATAACTATCAAACCAAACATCCTCCACATTCACCGAGCGAACCTTATGAAAGTAAAATGCACATTTCTCGCTAGAAATGTTTCCACAAACGCATTTAATGGCGTAACTATGTTAATATTTCCACCCAGAATAAAGAAAGTTGCCGGCCGTGGCTGCCATGGACATGGCTGCGCTGGAGTCCGAGGTAGGAAACCCAAACGCCGCCGTGTTTGGGTGATAGAGTTTAGATCGGGTTAGATTAAATAATCTCGGATATAAATAACAATAATCGGCTTAAATAACTTCACATGGTGTGTCTGGTGTGTTTCCAGCATTCGTAGTGTTGATCAGCAGATATATAGTCCGCCAAGACGTTGAGGTTGCTTAGTAACCAGAGACTCTGTCCATGCAAGTGAACGGAGCGTTCCCTCTTCGTCATAACTATCAAACCAAACATCCTTCACATTCACCGAGCGAACATTATGAAAGTAAAATGCACATTTCTCGCTAAAAATGTTTCCATAAAAGCATTTGATGGCGTAACTATGTTACTATTTCCACACAGAATAAAGAAAGATGCCGTATGCTTCTGTCCAAGCTCACTACTCTCTGCCAGTGACGTCGGGTCAAGCTCAACGCTGATTGGCTATTGCGGCGCGTTACTCGCGTAAAAAGTTCAATTTTTTGAACTCCTCGTACGCGCGTATATGTACGCGCGTATATATACGCGCGTATATATAGGCGCCTCATACGCACCTAACGCGAGTAAAATGTTGCTTATACGCATGTAACGCTCGTACGCGTCTCATACGCGCGTAAACCAATGGTTCCCTATGGAAAAATTGCCGATTTCATACGCGTGATACGCGGGTAACGCTTTTGGTGTGGCCGTACCTTTAGGCCTACCCTGCAAAATATGTATAATATATATAAATATACATAATTCATAGAACGCCGGTCACCATCGGGAAAATAAGCCCCGACAGGGCGAACAGGCGACCGACGCGCAGCGGAGGTGTCTTGCTTCACCCTGAAGGGGCTTATTTTAGATAATGACCGGCGACGTTCTATACTACATCATCCCGCTTATTACAAGGCTACTTGCCAAGACGAAAAAATAACTTCACATGGTGTGTCTTTTTACAATTTATTCGTTAGCAGCATTCGTGGTGTTGATCAGCAGAGAAATAGTCCTTCAAAGACGTTGACGTTGCTTAGCAAACGAAGACGCTGGGGTTGACAAGTTACCGGACTATCTATGCAATTGAACGGAGCTTTCCACGGCATTGAGAAGACCCGTGTAATAAAGGCCTATAATATTTCTGTTTATGGCACAGATTTCTTCTCAGATCAGGCCAATAAAGCAATGATTTAAAAAAAAGATTGCGAATGGAAATTATTGCGGCCGGCAAAAAATGATCGCTCATTTTAATTTATCGCGCAATTAATTGATTTATTGCATATCGCGACAGGCCTACGTACACCCCTTGAAAACAGCAGTTCATAAGCCATAGTGGGAGTACTGCAGTTCAGAAGTTATAGTGGGAATACAACAGCTCATAAATTATAGTGGGAAGTGGTACAGAAGTTCATACGTAATAGTGCTACTGCTAGTATCACTATAGTAGGCTATTACTGCTCATAAGTTATAGTGGCTGCCGGAACCCTCGGCAGCAGGCAGTGGCAGTGGGCAGCACAGAAGCTCATGTACTTCAGGGAGTCAAAGCCAAAGTCTCGTTGTGGAAATACCCGAGATGTCAGAGAACCAACGTGCTATGCGCCATAACACCAACAGCAGAACGGTTATCCAAATAACAAAGAAGTGTACAACGCGCGCACGCACGCACGCACGCACACACACACACACACACACACACACACACACACACACACACACACACACACACACACACACACACACACACACACACACACACACACACACACACACACACACACACACACACACACACCACGGCAGGTGCTGATTGACTGCGTTCACGAATAAACCTCCGTTCCAAGCCTACTCACTGTTAGAAGAGCTGTAGGCAAAGTAGCCTCATCAGAGACTCTACTTAAACAGCAATGTCTCAGAGCTTGGCCTCTTTACTCTTTTGTCAACAGCTCCTGCCTTTCTCTACGCGCAGTATCACAAAACAATACGTAATGTCGGGTCGCCATGGTTGTTGGCCTATAGTGGGGGGTTCCGTTTCCTTTAATATTGCATAATTTCCAATAACTCCCGCTCAGCCACTCGTAGCTTACGCGTGCCCGTGACGAGTGTGACTCTAACCTTAGGGGTAGTAGCAGGATTTGATACAATTAAATTCAAAAACGGTGGTGAAAGAAAAAAAAAGTTCACTGTATCTGGCCCTTTACATTTAAGCCAACAGATGTAGATATTCGACATTCAAAAAAATAAAAAATGATACAACTTCAGAAAAATCTGGCGGGCCAGATATTATGTCTGGCGGGCCAGTTATGGCCCGCCGGCCGCCAGTTGCCGACCCCTGCTTTCAGATCCAGCTTCCAATTCTCTGGACTCTAACTCCTACCCGGGTAAACGGGGCTGGTTCTGTGTAAACTGGGTACAACATTGCATATGTGTATGGGTTATACGATTATTTACAGTTATTAATAATCAATAGTTCACCTGAGAGTATACTAGACTTTAGTTGTCACTTAATTGTCAATCAGACATTGAACGTCGTGGACAAGTTTCACAGTAAAAAAAAAACAGACTGGCTGGCTAAACCAAGGGGTGCAGCAGACCTCCACAGGAATGGAGCGTGTGGCTGTGGGAGTTAAACTGTTGACGTCTCCCAGTAAGCCCAGAGAACCATAACAACAAGCCTGTTGCATAAGACCCCCCCGGGAGACCCCTCAGACTACAGTACCAGAAACACATGATGGAGATTACTCAACTACGATCAGCTAACAGCCAGGATAGGCATGGTAAAGGGCCGTCTGCAACACAGTACGACCTTCCTACAAGTCTGTGTACAGGTATCGCAGGTCATGTACACAACTTGCAGAGCCACAGTACACACACACACACACACACACACACACACACACACACACACACACACACACACACACACACACACACACACACACACACACACACACACACACACACACACACACACACACACACACACACACACACTCCTCTGTCCAGATGGCTTTATTCAGACGCCATGGCAACAGAGCATGCCTTGTAGCTCTGGCAAGCTACTGCCAAGAACGTGCACAGGGTGGGAGGGGGGAGAAGAGCGTATGAACACAACTGATCTCTCGGACATGGTTGCTATTGTTTTCCTTGGTTTGGATCCTCGACCTGTTGCCACAACACACATCTTGGTGGCTGTAAGGTTTAGTGCCTTGCTAATAGACAATACCCCCCCCCCCCCTTTAGAGGGGCAAGGTTTGGATTCCAAGGATATACAGTCATAAAGACTAACTTCGTAAAGAGCATTTGTCATCGCAGGGAAACAAGCTCAACACCAACAACACCTGATGGGACTCAGGAGTCTGATTGGCAGAGTTGCTGCAAGCAGGAAGTTGGTTTTAACAGGCTGGACAAACAGCAGAGGAGCAGCTACATGATCTAACCTCCTCCCATATATGCCAACTCCTCCCATATCTCCCACCTCCTCCCATATCTGCCACCACCTCCCATATCTCCCACCTCATCCAGGGTCTCCCATCTCCTCCGTGGACTTTCTTTTCCTTTCCCCATCTCCCCACCTCCTCCTGTATCTCCCACCAGGGGGAGGAGGTGGGAGTCAGAAAACAGGAAACAGCTGGTGAACAGCCCTGTCACCCTTAACTTTCCTCACTGCAAACTCTCCTCTTTTCACTCATTACACATGCCTCCTCTCCCACCACTCCTACTCCTAAACCCGCTCCCCCCTTCTGAACCAACCCAACCTCACACTGACCACCCGCCAAATGTTATTATCACATGTTGTCCACCTCAGCACCTTAACCTGCTTCATCACTTGGCTTTACCACCGCCAGCCTCATATACCTAGAGAGAGCTGTAGATACTTACTGTAATATAACCTATAAAGATACTACTCATATACGATACCAGAGGCTTTTATCAGAGCCATATTTAAACAACTCACTGCATATATCCACATATGGTAACCTTGGACAATTTCTTTGAATTGTGGGAGCTGCAGTTCCACATGGCACAGCAGTGTCTGTTGGCGTTTTAAGCGATGTTTGACCACACCAGGCGACCACACAACAGCAACCCACCAGGGTCACCATAACGTAGGTCGTGACCACTTCAGATGACCACATCACTGTTCTAGCAACACACCAGGCGACCACCAACAATCAAAGTCATGTTTCAATCATGTTTTCTAGAATAGACCACTTCTTTCTGGAGTTAGTCAGAAACAGATCTTACGATAGCATCTATTGAAGTGCTCGCTTGGACTCATGTCACTTGTTATGTGTCAGGTTACTTCTGTGACTTTTTCTCCCGTCCTGTCTTTTTTTTTTTTTCTCTTAACCGGGACTTGGAAAATCCGGTCGAAATTTGAGGTCAGCAGTTTTCCAAACGATTATCATATCAACCTCTTCCTGTCAGGGCTGATTAGAATGGCTTCAACCCAGAGCTAGTCACCATATATCTAGTTAACCTAGATAAATAAGGTACCATGGGATCTAACCCACATAGATCTGGGTAATGCTGTCAGATACTTAGTGGAGTATCCTATCAGTATCTGCTGTGTACTGATAAACCAGAACAGTGGCTCTGTACTGCTGTGTGACCGAAGAGAGGGAGAGCCAGTGGCCGCCTCCATGTTGAGGTCTGGGATCCTAGACAAAGGGGAGGACTGTGATGACGGCCTGGTCATCTCCCCTCACACCTCCCCCACTGAGACAGGCCTTTTTAAAACACACACACACACACACACACACAGACACACACACACACACACACACACACACACACACACACACACACACACACACACACACACACACACACACTAACTAGGATATGTCTGAAAGGTAACATTAGAGTACAATCACCACTGAGCTTAGTTTCGGTTTTTTTCACTGTGCCACATTTGCTGACATTTTTTAAAACAAAACACATACAGAATTCCTTTCAATGTTTTTCACTCACTGCCTGACTTAGTTATAGTTAATCCTAATTGTCTGTCTCTCTCTACCAGTCTGTTCGTTTCTCAACCTGTCTGTCCCTCTCCTCTCATTGTCTGCCTCTCTCTACCTTCATGTCTATTTTCCTTCCCTTATCTTTGTATCTATGGTAGAAGACTCATCCAAAACTCTTGGGTTAGAGGAGGTCACTTCAGTTATGTGTGTGTTGGTATGTTTGTCTGTATCGCCTAGGATCTCCAGGTGACCTCTGACCCCCATCTCAATAACAATAACACTACTCGCCTTACATCACATACTGGATCCGACTGCCTGGGATTAGGGTAAGGAACTTTGTAGAGTTAGGTCAAGGTTCTTTAGTTTTGGTGAACGTTCATTTCAGTTACGATGGAACCGTTTAGGGGTTTCTAAAGGAAAACATATACACGTCCAGATTCAACCTCAATCAAATGACCAAAATAAAGAAAACTGAGTGTTATAAAGACAGGCCTATACTTAAGACTCCGGCGACGCCCCCGCCAGTAAAAACCTTAAATAAACTATAATTCATCATCTAAAAATACATCACAGTCAAAAGGGAATAGGGTCATCTCAGTCATGCAGCATATAAAGGAATTATTAAATTACCTTCTACTGTTAAGAGATTTAATGCGGTGTGAAGGATAGTTATAGTCATGGTTACCTCGAGGAAGTTGCCACAAATTCTCCCTCCAGCAGCCGCAGTTTGCAGAACAGAACCCCGTTGACGAAGGGCACCGCCGTCAGCTCCTCCAGGGTGAGCTGCGTCTGGAACTTGAATTTCTTCTTCTTGACGAAAAACGCCATCACCGCCCTGTATTATTAAAGATGGGAGGCTAGTACTCTGAAAACTGAGAAAAAGTGGTAACGGAGCGTCGCTGCTGTCACTTCATGTCTTCATCCGAACAGTTCACGGATGATTCAGCGGGGTGGTTCTGCAAACGGAGTACAAAGTAAAGGAGTTACAAACTATACTGGGTACAAGGAAGCATAGTTAAAAAGAGCTACAGGAGAAAGGCTTAGTGGATTAATGTTACAGTCGTACCTGTAGACGCGGATCGTGGAGGATTGAGGCGAGAACCATGGCAAACGGAGGCAAGATTGGCTCTTTCAGTGCTGACGGGAACTTGGGTCTTGGACTCTTCCCCAGCGATAGGAGGACACGACGCCCCCTGGTGGCCGAGAGGAGGACACGACGCCCCCTAGTGGCCGAGAGGAGGAAACGACGCCCCCTGGTGGCCGAGAGGGGTACACGACACCCGCCTGGTGGCCGAGAGCAGGACACGACGCCCCCTGGTGGCCGCGGCCACCCATTTCTTGCTAAATTCATTGATAGACAGTCACTGTAGGATCCCAACCTGCTTAAAGTAAAAAAAAAAAAAAAATGTAATGGGTTAACTTAAGGTTATTTGTTACAAGCATGCAAAATCGGAAAATGGCACAGCATTAGATGAGAAAAGGCAACAAATGATTAACTCAAATTATAATTTATATTTATCCAGGAGAGAGCGTAGAGAGTACGTCCACGCGTTCACGTTCCGTGTGGACGCCCGGAACGACGTACAGCTGACGGATTACAAAGCAAATAGGACAGTCATTCATATATAATTCGGCCACACTGGCAAATCATTTAGTTTCAATCGAAAAATTAAGGTTTCCGGTTCCCACCATCCCATCTTATTCATCTCATCTTTGTTTTATTTCTGTAACCAAGAAAATACAAGACCTAGCGCATATAGGCCACATTTATTTTAAAGGATTTGACTAAATATTCGACTTATAAATAAAAACGGTTCCTCGTTCCAGCATCGAGCGCATTGATACCATTTAAGTTTCCGGTCGTGCATGCGTGGTGTATCTCTTTAAACACAGCCATGCTGTCCATCTGTCAAACGAGTATGAGGGGCCCATTATGCCCCCTGCTCCCCTTGTTGTGGTGCGCAGACATGTAGCGACGCCTGTGCGGTGGAAGAGAACGGCACAATGCTGCTCTGTAGGTACTGTGGCCACACGACTCGGTTCCTAGTCCGTTGGCGCTCTCACCGCAACGACTCGCTGCTCGGAGCCAAACCGCTTCACATTCAACTTCAACAAAACCCTAAGGGATCTCAAATCGAGGTCATTACATTTAGAACAGCAGATGTAGCCAAGCGGTGGCCGGCCGACGGGGGCTTCTCCTGGTTCCCGGGGTTCACCTGGACTTATTGCCTCATGCCCGAGGTGTGGAGCTCATCTGGGTAAGTTCAAACCACACAGTGATCCGAACCGGGATAACTCCTAACGACCATGCTGTTCTCTTCATGATGGTCCTTCCAGCCCAGCGAGTGGCCCCTGACAGCAGGTTTGACCACTCGGAGCGGACGTCTGAAGCGGATCACCGATAGCCTGTTGGCGAAAGACTTTGCTCAGCCTCCTGATCCCCAAGTCCTTCTCCAGCTGACAGCAAGGCGGGCGATACGGTTCTCTTAATCCGTTCAACTTGAGTCCCACACATGTATACACATTAAGTTTTATTGTAACAAAGCAAGTTGTACAACTCAAATTTAAAACAGTTTTTCCCCCCAGCGGAAAAGAAAACGTGATTTTAATGCGGATGAGTCGGTGGTCATTTCTTAAGCAGCGGGGGCCACAATTTACAAGCTTGTTTTTTTCTCTTTTTGTTCTCTTTATTAAAAATGTCATTTCAAATCTTATGGATATCTGTAAAACAATACAATGAAAAAAAAATCCCATAGAAATGGTGTCAAAACATCCACCTTCCCTGATAAGCCCATCACATCCCACCCCCCCTCCCCGAAAAACATTACAAGCAGGAATGAGCAGGATCTCACAAGGGACAACAGGTCATACAGAAATCATAGGGAACTAAGGAGTTGAGGAGTTCTTCTAGTGCTAGGTAACTACACCAGGTGGTCAGCCTCCAATTAATTTCTCGTTCCACTCACGGTGTCACCCTAAAGATATTTTTTGTACATTTTATTATTTTGAGATGATCTTTATTTTTTTAAGGGAGGTTTTTCACAATTCAGGGCAAAGTGCCATTGGCCTGGGAGTTAAAGAACGTAACATGGCACCAAATAGGTGGTTGCTTCAGAATGGACAGAAGCACATGGAAATCAGAAAAAACTAAATACTTTGCTCCCGATCATGGTGGATAAAGCCAACGAGGAAGAGAAGTTTGAGGGTCTGGTAGCTTTAGTCGTCCTCTCCATCGTCATCCTGAAACAAAGCGTTTAAAGCGATCAGAATAACAAATAGACAGCCTTGTAGAATAATGTTTGCACTAGGGATGTGAATAACTAAACATTTTCATGGTCAACTAGTCATTGGGTGGTATAAATGAATAATCGATTATTCGATGCGTGCCGACCTTCACAAAAGGCAGCCATTCACAAAGGCAGCCATAATCACTTAATATCTTCAACGCAAATTAACATCTACCTGTCAAGTAGTTCCAGTCAAATTGTCTGTTGTGACAAATGCAATAAACTAATCAGAAAACACGGTTATATGTTATAGACCCTATAGTATCTGTGGTATAAAGGCTGGGACGAATTTCAAATTATAAATATGTACACTTTATGTTGAAAGTATAGACCGTCGCGAATCTCCCTATGAGCTCTCTGGCTCATAGCCGAGAGGACTAAAATACCTCCCGTTGCCAAGTCGTAGCTAAGGTCCGTCCGATTTACTGCTAGAGGAGTGAACAATGTTTCCGTTGCACAAGAACCTTACGTGAAGGTAATGATAGTTCCAGGTATTAGTCAAACCCTCAGGCGTTACCAGGGAAACAAAGTTATGGCTTGAGAAAAACGTTATATTTGAAGGAAAAAAATGTTAACGGTCCTAATGTTAAAACTATTTTGACCCCTTTGGAACGAATAATCGAATATTCAAGACCCATCCCTAGCCTGCACCACACTGCTTTTTCCCCCCATAGGGACCCAGCAAAATAAACGAAATGCTCTATATTCATCAAGTTAAACTGATTGATTCTGAAGTCTTTATTTATTAAACCCATCAAAAGCCTTATTTTTTTTAATTATGACCTTTCAGATTCTGCTCAAGATCATTTAGCATGAGTGCACCCGCAATGAACGCAAGTAGCAGTAGCACTTTGGTCCACAAAATAATGATACGTGATTGATCCCAAAATAGAAAATTCATGGTAAGAGCATTCATTCAAAGTTTTGGCTATTGGCAGTAGAAAGCAGCAACACTTCTTATAGTATACATGAATAGACTGGTCTATCATTTATAAAATACAATAAGGGGTATTGATCAATTCCGCAACACATTTTATAGCATAGATTAAACTACTACTAGACAAACACGAAACAAGCTGCTTTGCTCTTTGCCAGGAACAGAAGGTTAATGGACGCCCTGAGAAGCATTACTAACCGAGTCAACCATAGCCTGGTAGAACATGAATAATATGCAATGGTAATATAACAATAACAGTAACAATTTCACTGAAACCTGCTATATTATATTATAGCAGGTTTCAGTGAAATTGTTTAGCAGCCATTTTTTTTTTACACTGCACCCAGTTGTCCTTATACATCCATGTTGAGCAGCCAATGGAATGGGTGGAAAAAATAAAATACATAGTATATATTTTCCCCAATATCTATTCACACCACATGTTGCATTGATTTTAAAAGTTGAAACATGGTTCCTGGCCGTATAACATGTCTGGCTTATTTTGGTTTTGATGACGTAATGTCTACATCGCCGCTAAAACTGGATTGGGTTGAGACAAGTAATAAATTGGGTTAAAATAAATAAACGCAGTGAGGTTATTAGAGCAGAGATCAACGTTATCCACGGTTAAGACCCTGCCAATTTCCGGCAAAACCGGCCGTGTTCAAGTAATATATAACTCAGCCCATAGGCTGTACTTTATATATTGCCAGTTTAAAGTGATTTGTGCACGTAAAATTCTCCCAATAGTCTCTTTCAGGCATTTGTTATAAAAAAAATAAAAAATTATCTATGGTTCAAAGATGGATATTGTTCCTATGTTTTAGTTGTACAAACTACTGCTGGATGTGTTACTACAATAGTTATGGAAAATCAATTTACCCTTAAGAAAATTGCAAAGAATGGCATTATATTGAATCGTGATGACCCTTATATTCCATCACCATATTGCCAATAACGGCCTAGAGCAGTCGTACCTCTCCATCTTCTCCATCATCTTCCTCATCCTCCTCTCCATCTTCGTCTCCTTCTTCATCAATGTCTTCCAGCCCCTCTTCATCCTCATCATCATCTTCTCCTTCACCCTCCTCATCATCCATGTCTGGGACCTGCAGATCAGAACAACATTTGCATCCACTGTCAGGCCTTCATCCACATTTCTCTTACAGCCAGGTGTAGTATTGGGTTAGGTCATTCTGCAGGGGTCTGGGCCAGATAGGTGGAGTTAATTAGGTGTGTATAGGAACCAGGTGAGACCCCTTACCAGGTAGTACTGCAGGGGGTTAGGCCAGATGTCATCCTTGATGACCTCTCCCAGCTCGTCTGCCCCAGCGTCAGCATGGTCGGTGAACCAGGTGAAGAAACTCTCTGGCTCCTCGTGTTGTCGCTTCCTTCCAGCCTTGTTCTGAGTCTGGCTGGAGCGCTTTGTCAGGTCCTGGACACAGATACATATTGAAATACATAACACACCACTACAAAACGCTTAAATGCGTGCTTGGTCAGGTCCTCTACAAACATTTTCATTCGCAACAAAAGACATAATGAAAACAAAGCCCAATATGAAAAAATATACTTGTAAACACTCTAAACTACTCTGGCCGAAAGTTGGAGGCCTACTTTAAGTCATATCTCCTTGTCCCCATAAACAAGATCTGGATGGATATAAAATCTCACAGACACACACACCTTTCCTGATTTCCATTTGATCTCAGTCGACTTTGAAGACGGGTCTCCACTCTCGTTGAGGTGGAACTCTTTGGAAAGAACTTTGTTTTCGAAGTACGGGTTTTCATCAAAATACTGCAACACAGAGACATGGTCTTAAGTTAGTTAGGGAAGAGGGTAGGTAGCGGGTATGAGGAATATCGAGAAGGATGACTGTACTTACAAAATCTATTCTGTAGCCCGACTTGATGTCTTCGAACTCTGTCACCTCCACCCGACTCAGGTAGTGAAGCGCCTCTTCATCTTCCTCCCCGAGTAGAGCAGAGACTGGAGACACAGAGCAGTCATGAACATCTATTCAGCCTGCATTACCCCTCCACCCAGCCAGTAGTAGAGTAGAAATTGAATCATTATTTTACGATGACAAAGTCACAACAGTGCCGTATTCCCCCCCCCCCCCCCCAAGCATAACTCCTCCACCCTCCGGCCAAGCATTGGTGTGGATGAGATGCCCACACAGAGCCTCTCTCACCTTGCGGATGGTTGACGAACGTGGTGACCCAGAAGTTTGGGATTTTGGCGATCAGTTCTGACCTCTTCTGGAAGAAGGGCTGGCGAAGTTTATTGTATTTCTGTTCTACTTTGAGGATCTCCTCGCTTGCCTGCTCATTCAACCTGATGGAAGCAGATGGAAACACATGTTATTAATCTGGTCGCGTATGTACTCCAGTTAAAAACACATTGACATAATGCCTTACCTGTCGATTTCGTTTTGAACTTCGTCGATGTGTTCAATAGCCTCCTGTTGCTCTTTTTCTGTGAAAAATAAAATATAGTTGGAAACACATTAGTAATCTCACAATAGTCCTGTACATGAAGTAGTTAGACGCAGTTCAAGGCAACTAAAGACGTCTGCATTAGGGGGTAGTTTCAAATTCTGGGGCTTACATGTTAGCTCCTGAACTTAAGTAATAGACCTCGTATCCAACACACTGCATATAACCACCTCTACCCTCATAGCGCTGACAAGTTGCATGGTAATGTCGAACATGGTGATTAGTATAGAAAAGTTAAATAACCATAGGAGCTGAATGAAAGGTAAATTGGCATTTGTTTATTGGCGGCAGCCAAGAGCAACATGAAGAAAAGCAGTGTGATTAAAATATATCAGTTTCAATATCGCAGACAGGGTTATTCATAGTGTAAGGAGTTGTACATATATTAAATGGACTTCGGTTTACTGGTGGCGGGATGAGCAACATGAATCAGCTAGCGTTAGACAACGCCACAACACTGCTAATGGTAATCTAACAAATAACACAACCAACTTTAGTACTTTACTGCGTGTGTTGGTTTGTGTGGACACAGACCGTTGAAGAACACAGGATCTGGTATCTAACTCAAACCCCCTGACGTCCAGTAAGCATCTTATAGCATCCTAGACAAGACATCGGGCTACTCGACTGGCCATGCTGTTGATGCTACAACAACTAGCACCCATGCTAACCCTCTTCCATGTTAACCAGCCACCATGCTAACATGCTACTTAGCTACACCGTGGCCTCGCAGATACCGGTGTGGACGGAGCAGCATGCTAACAGCCAAAATATAAACACCTATAATCTTCTCCCCAACTACTGCGTCCAAGGGCCCTGCAAAGAGACACGATGACCTACTTTACCCCAACACACATTTATAACCTAGTGTTGGCTTTTGTGTTGAAGCTATCTGCGCTAACGACGCTATTCCTGCTAACGAAGAGTGAAAATGGCGGTGAACGGGAGGCCTTGCTTACCGGAGGTTTCGTCCGCTCCGTCGTGGTTTGAATTCAGCTCCTTTTTACTCACTTTGGCCGCCGAAGCAGACATGGTTTCGCGAGCTGAGAGTAACCGGCGCCTGAAGGGAATATGCGGTGAGGAGCGAAGGCTGGTTCTCCTGCAGCAGGAGAGGTTTGGGTCAGTGGAGGAGTCTGAACAACGTGCTGCTGCTGTCCACACAATGTAGCCGCGGAGCTGCACGGAAGTCAAGGCGCGTCTCAGTACGACGCGCCTCGGCGAGGGGGCAGGGGGCTCCGCCTCTCAAAATAGGTCTCCTTCTCCGCTCCAAACTGGACGAGAAGCACACGAATCCCCGCCCAAAATGAAATTAGTCATGGAATAAAACATCATGGATATTATGGATATCCCGGAATAAAAATATATATTTGTTTGGAGTCACATATTGAATGCATTTAGAGCAGGCCAGTGGGCCGTGAGCGGCGCGGAGCCGCACTTGCGCACTTAGAAAAGATGCTGAATGTCACAGTCCGTCCAAATGAGCACAAAGACTAATGACGAGATGTGTCTATTTAACTATGGTATTCGTTATTTCTAAAGACCGCTGATAACGGTTTTTTTTTTTTTTTTTTTTTAAGAATTGTATTAAGTAGCCATTTTATACCAACAATATCCGTTCCCTCCAAAAAAAAATCTTGAGACAATATTGTTTCCCCTTCCGACAGTCTCCAAGGTTAGGAAGCTAATCAAGGAAAGTGTGTGGATGGAAGTGTTCCTGGACCTCTGGACTGGAGGAATCGCCTCGAAGTCTCCTACACATGACAATACATCATTTATAACGGCCTCCACCCGTAAACGGCCCTCACCTCCACCCCCCGGCCCCCCGAGTTATGGGACAAACAGCTGCTGTCCAATAATGGGCCTATTAGGCAGCCCCGTGTTGGATTACGAACTGGGGGTTGGGCACCGTGTTGTTGGTCAATCATCATCATCATCATCATCATCATCATCATCATCATCATCATCATCATCATCATCATCATCGTCGACGTCGATAGTAAAGGTGTTTACAATATACCAGTCCCCCCCCCCCCCCCCAGGCCAATACCGAGCCAAGAGAAGAGCTGCCCGGGGAGACTGAGCAGGTCCCGTATCCAAGAGCACCTCTACCGTCCCGCGGGGGAGGAGGAGGAGGAGGGTGGGAGGAGGAGGATGGGGGGGGGGGGGGGGGGGTATTCTGTTACAGAGGAGAGAGGAGGATGCGGAGCGGGCTGCAGTATAGGACACACAAACAAACCAGGCAACACATCACTGATCCGGTGCCCAAGATGTAGAGCACTCCGCTTGAGCGTGTTCAACAACATCCCGGGACCGCATCCACATAACGGTACAGCAGACCATAGCGGGACAGCAGACCGCGGGAGAGCAGACCATAGCGGGACAGCTAGCGGGACAGCAGACCGAGGGAGAGCAGACCATAGCGGGACAGCTAGCGGGACAGCAGACCGAGGGAGAGCAGACCGCGGGACAGTAGACCTGGACTCTTTCTAGGCGGGTGAAGAAGGCTCCTTCCGGGCAGCATGACGAGTTAGTTGTCCTTCAGTCAGAGCCGCAGGTTGGTCAACACTATTCCAATTTATTACAAGAATATTATATATTATACGTTATATGTATACACTAACATTATATGATATAATATATGCATACAAACACATCAATACATATGATAGATATATTTGTCTTAGATATGCAGGCCTATATATCACATCCGTCTTGTCTTCCTCAGAACTCATGTTGTGTGGGTTGAGGTGGTGACATCAGGCATATTTGTACAGTATAAATACCAAATGTATACAACTTGATAATAATATGGAATTAGATAATGGATTCACAGTATATATATATATATACTGCATATATATATATATATATATACAGTTATATGCATATGCATTCAGAGTTGTATCAGTATTAAAGTACATTCAGTACCCTCACACAGCTATATGTGCTAAAGCGGATGTAGTATTCCATTAGCGGCTGTGTGTTGGTTCTCCTGTTAACCCCTCTGGTGCAGGGAGCCAGTGGGCAAGGCTGAGAGGTCGCTCCTGTGGTTCACCTGTGAGGGAGTGGCTTCGGTCTGCTGCCCTATAGTGGGGTTACCTTTGGTCTGCTTCTTCATGGTTTGGGTCCTTTCTATTCAGATCAATTCTGTTGTAATTTAACAGCCCTTCATAGGTACAGTCTCAAAGGGCTTGTATGACCCCCTCCCCCCTGACCCTAGCCCCCCAGAGTGCAAGAAAAAGCTCCCTTAACTAGCAAGGAAGAAATCTTGAGAAGGAACACAGAGTGGGGGATCCCTCCCTCCAGGGATGATCAGGGCCGGAATTGACGTACATATATCCAGGAAAAAAAATATTAAATCAACGATGGGTTGCTGGCCGGTTAACCATAAGGAGAGTCCAGGCCTCCAGTTGGAGTCACCGCAACACGCTAGAGTAGACAGAACTGTTTTGAACTCAGTCCTGTTTTTCTTTGTTGGGAATGCTCTTACACCATCCACACAGCACAATCAAATCATATTATTACTACACTAAACACAATATTTTATGTGAGGTCTTCCATCTTTGTGGTGATCACTGAGCCAGGTCCCCCTGGTCCTGGCTCATACAGGGACTGATGGACTAGTCCCGGCCCCGGATCTAGTGGACTAGTCCTGGCCCAGGATCTAGACCTAGTGGAAAGGTCCTGGATCTAGCTGACTTTTGGTTGTAGCTGACTGGTCCTTTTCTAACCCAATGGTCCTGTTCCAACCCACTGGTCCCAGATCTAGCTGACTTTTGGTTCTATCTAACTGGTCCTGGTTCTAGCTGACTAGTCAGGGTTCTCTCTAGGGTCTAACTGACTGGTCTTTGTTGTCGCTAGGGTCTAACTTACTGGTCTTGGTTCTCTCTAGGGTCTAACTGACTAGTCAGGGTTCTCGCTAGGGTCTAACTGACTGGTCTGGGTTCTGTCTAGGGTCTAACTGACTGGTCAGGGTTCTCTCTAGGGTCCGACTGACTAGTCTTGATTCTCTACTGGTTGGTGGACTAGCGGTGGTTCCCTGGTCGTGATGTTGTCCAGCGCTCAGCAGATGCTGCAGGAGAGCCGGTCCAAGATCGAGTCACTCCGGCTCCAGATCCTAAAGGCTGCCCAGAGCGGAGAGACAGAAGAGGGGAACCTCTCCCCTCAGACAGGTGGGAAGACCAGCCTCATAACTCCTAACCCGCGCGCTTTACGCCTCGTTTCCACATACGTACATTCTTGTATGCGATCCAACCGCCTCCGACCGAAAGTCCATTCATTCCTATGTGATTCTCCGTAATGTCCGTTTTACCTTCGAGACTCCTCCCCTCCGTAAAATTTCTGTCCGGTGTGTCCGTAATATACGTTCAAAAAATGTAACTTTCGCCGTCGTTTTACGGAGATACCGTATGAAAGTTTTTATGTTTTTCACAAAACATGTAAGTACCTGGCAGGCCAAACTCCTCGCCGATCTCTTTCCAAGCCTGGTTGGTTATCTCTGTGTAGGCCTATGTCGATCCTCATGTTCCAAAGTACCGGTCTCCTAAAAACGGCCATTATCATACGTTCCCCGATCTTTTTGGCTGGCGTATATAAATTCATGTCCGTACGTAAAACAGTAGTGACCACTTCCGTAAATTTACGGAAGCATGGATACGAAAAACATACGTATGTGGAAACGAGGCTCCACGTAACCCCTATCCTCAGCTCATTGGGATCCTCCTCATGACTCCTAACCCAAGCTCTTTAGGATCCTCCACTTCATTCCCAACCCCAGCTCTTTAGGATTCTCCTCCCGAGTCCTAACCCCAGCTCTTTAGGATGCTCCTTACACCCATCCCCAGCTCATTACGGTCCTCATAACTCATAACCCCAGCTTATTATCTTCCTCATAACTCCACTCCCAGCTCAATAAGATCCTCCTCATAGCTCCTAACCCCAGCTCATTAAGATCCTCCACGTAACCCCTAACCCCAGCTCATTAAGATCCTCCTCATAACTCCTAACCCCAGCTCATTATGGTCCTCTCTCTCCAGTCAGAGTAACAGTATTTACAGTACCTAAAGGTATATTGTGGATGTGTACGTGTGCAGATGTTTCCCGGCGGACAGAGCTCCAGCATTACATCCAGAGAGAGAGCGATGCCCTGGCCCTGGCCACCGACATCGCCTCTAGCCTGCAGGACCTCAAGAACATGGAGCCCTCAGCCTCTACTGAGGTACACTCTCAGCCTCTTATGAGGTACGCTCTCAGCCTATACTGAGGTACGCTCTCAGCCTCTAATGAGATACACTCTCAGCCTATACTGAAGTACGCTCTCAGCCTCTACTGAGGTACGCTCTAAGGGTCTACTGAGGTATGCTCTCAGCCTCTACTGAGATACGCTCTCAGCCTCTACTGAGGTACGCTCTCAGTGTCTACTGAGGTAGGCTCTCAGGGTCTACCGATGTACGCTCTCAGGGTTTACTGAGGTATGCTTTCAGCCTCTACTGAGGTACGCTCTCAGTGTGGGCGGCATTAGGCTCAGGAGGTTGGCTAGTAGCCGGGAAGTTGCTGATTCGTGTCCCTGAGCAGGACACCTCACCCTGACTGCTCCAGACGAGCTGGCTGTCGCCTTGCGTGGTTGAAAACACCGTCAGTGTGTGAATGTGTGCATGAATGGGTGAATGTTCTGCAATATTCTAAAGCGCTTTGGGTGGCCACTCGTTAGAAAAACGTGGTATAAATGAAGTCCGTTAACATTTACTGAGGAAGGCCTACAGCATCTCCTTAAGAAGGCCTGGTGGGGTGTGAGTGTTGTTGTTGGCATTGCCCTGATGATGTCCTCAAGTATCTGGTACATCAAAGTATCATCATGATTAGGTCATGGCAACACTGAATCCAGTATCATCCTGCCCACCAGGCGCTGGTGAGGGTCTGTGACACAACCCGTCGGCTGGAGCTCCTGAAGACGTCCCTGGACCGGTGCCAGGAGGAGCCCAGAGACCATGTTCCCTCAGTGCCTCCTTCTACAGAGCATGCCTCCCTCAGCTTCTCGCCCTCCACGCTCCTCACAAAACCAGCCTGCTTAACCGGTAACCAAACCAGAACACAACCCACCCAGAACACAACCCACCCACCCAGAACACAACCCACCAAGAACACAACCCAGCTACCCAGAACACAACCCACCCACTCAGAACACAACCCACCCAGAACACAACCCACCAAGAACACAACCCAGCTACCCAGAACACAACCCACCCACTCAGAACACAACCCACCCAGAACGCAACCCACCCACCCAGAACACAGCCCACCTACCCAAAACACAACCCACCCAGAACACAACCCAGCTACCCAGAACACAACCCACCTAGAACACAACCCACCCACCCAGAACACAACCCACCCACCAAGAACACCGCCCACTTACCAAAAACACAACCCACCCAGAACACAACCCAGCTACCCAGAACACAACCCACCTAGAACACAACCCACCCACCCAGAACACAACCCACCTAGAACACAACCCACCCACCCAGAACACAACCCACCCACCTAGAACACAACCCACCTACCCAGAACACAACCCACCCAGAACACAACCCACCCAGAACTCAACCCACCCACCCAGAACACAGCCCTCCTACCCAAAACACAACCCACCCAGAACACAACCCAGCTACCCAGAACACAACCCACCTAGAACACAACCCACCCACCCAGAACACAACCCACCCACCCAGAACACAACCCACCCACCCAGAGCACAACCCACCCAGAACACAACCCAGCTACCCAGAACACAACCCACCCACCCAGATAACAACCCACCCAGAACACAACCCAGTTTAAGGAGCAGATATGGCTGAAACTAAGACTTTGAGGGACTGACAGCCTAATTGTAGGCTGTATTTATCAGAGCCCATCTTCCCCCAACGCCAACAGCGAAGAAGATAGGCAAGATAATAAAGACCATAGTCAAGATGAAGCCTACACATCTCTTGATGGCAGTGGACTTCAATATGCCCAGCATCAACTGGACAACAGTTACCACAACAAAAGGTCAGTGCCACATGAGTCAAACTTTTCTTGAGACCATCAGAGACACCTTTCTGGACCAGCACATAAACCAGTCTACCTGACACAATCACAGACAAATCGGCAACATACTGGATCTTGTGATCACCAAAGAAGAGGACATGGTTGAGAACCTTCAATATCTACCAGGACTAAGCACGAGTGTCCACGTCTGTATGAGCTTCAACCTGAGAGTGTACACCGAACCAAATGATAAAGCAGACCCGAAATTCCGAAATCATGAATCATAATCATAAGAGACTACGACGGACTAAATAGCTGTATACAGGAAACAAACAGGACTGATATACTCCACCATATGAGTGTAGAGGAGGCCTGGCTCTATTTCACCAGTGTTTTCAACTCGGCCATGGACTAGTACATCCCAAAATCCTGCCAAAAAAGGATAAAAGGCAAAGCTCTGGATTAACAGGCAGGCGATGGCCCAGAGAAAGAAGAAGTATAACTGCTGGCAGCGGTACATGCAGACCGGGAACTACATTGACTACGTCAGAGCAGCCAGATATAGGAGCAACCTGATCAACAGTACCCGTATGCTCTGCCGAGAGTTGAAACATGATCTATCTCACAACATCAAGACTGATCCAAGGGCGTTTTGGCGATACATGAATAGCAAATTGAAAAATCGCCCCTAACTAGGAGACCTGCAGCAAGAGGATGGCTTACTGACCAAGGATGACAGCAAGAAAGCTCAATTGCTAAACAACTTCTTTGCCAGAGTCTTCACCAGGGAAAAAATGGACAACATGCCAGATGCCTGGAGCCCATAGTAAATCTGGATATCCCAGCTGATATGGTAGAGAAAAAACTAAAGAGGCTAAAACCCATAAAATCATCCAGACCATATGGACTGCACCCCAGAGACCTCCAGGAAACAGCATCTACAGTTGGCCTCTAATTGTCATTGATTTTCAACAAGTCACTGGTGGAGAACCGACTTCCGGAAGCCTGGAAGTCCAGCAACATTACACCAGTCCACAAGAAGGGAAAGAAGACAGTACCAGGCAACTACAGACATGTTAGCCTCACGTCAGTTGTCAGTAAAGTTATGGAATCACTTGTCAGGGTGGGATTTGTTTCGACACATGACTATTTTTGTGATGCTCAACATGGTTTTTCCCAGGGAGGTCCTGCAGGACCCAGCTCCTGGTAACACTGGAGATATGGACAGACACCTGGATTTTAAGAAGGCCTTTGTCAGTGTGCCTCATACTCGTCTCTACCAGAAGTTGCGAGCTTAAGGCGTGGGCGGCAACCTCCTGAACTGGATCCAGCACTTCCTCATGGGCCGCAAAAAGAGTGACCGTAAAAAAACTTCTCTGACTGGGCCACTGTACTGATTGGAATCCCTCAGGGGAGCGTCCTAGGACCGATACTGTATGTCATTTTCATAAATGACCTCCCCGACATGATCCGAAGCACAGCGAAGATATTTGCTGACAACACCAAGATCTTCAACAGAATGATAACCTGAGGCGACCACCGTCAGATCCAGGAAGACCTTGACATCCTGCTTAAATGGTCAGAAGAATGGCAGCTCGGCTTCAATGAGGGAAAATGCAAAGTGGTTCATCTTGGCAGCAACAACCCCGAACTAGATTATACAATGAATGGTGTTACCCTGATCAATGACACATCAGAGACATTTTTGTGTGTTTTTTTAAGGCAAAATTTAAAAGCTCTCTGTTACATAGTGTTTTCGGGAGAGACATGCTGGGTAAAAAACATTATGTTTTGAAACACAAAAATAATCGTTATTTTAATATTGACCAAAATAATCGTTATTATGATATTCTCCGTAATTGAGCAGCACTATAGAGCTCGTAAGTATGCCCTTCCGGTAGACCCCCATGGGACCTCTGAGATCGTAAAATATGAATGGGTTTCAATGGACGGAAAGCAATTATTTTCTGGTCCCAGTCTTTGTATGCCCTGGATTACATATATGTTGTTTGTGGATTTAAATTATAATTTTTCGTGCAAAGAAAACAAAAAAAATTCACGAGGAAGGTGATAATGTTAGGTTTTGTGTGAGGCCGCTTTGTGAACTACAGCCCCTCGCTGCTCTTGACCCGAATGATATACGTACCCACCACTCTTGTACAGACATGGCAATCTCTCTGCTCCACTTCACCGCCCTTTTCCAAGGGGAGGATAACAGCATCGAAAGAGGTGAAAACCATTGCCCATAACCACATGCCCCATAAGTCGGGGCATGTGTAGATTTTCAGTTATGCCGATGGGGAGATTGTTAGTCTTGTCCACGCCAGTCGCAGGGAGCCTGACGTCACATTCGAGACATGTAGTCTTTCTCATTATGTTTTCTCTGCAGCCTTTAACTGAACAATTGCACAATAAACTGTGAAACTATTGACATGAAGAATGATCATTTAAATCAACAAGCAACATATGTGTAATCCAGGGCAAAAGACAAAAGAAAGAAAGAAAATAATTACTTTCTTTATATTGACTCCCATTCTAATTTTCCTCGCCCAGAGGTCCCATGAGATGTCTACCGGAAGGGGCGTACTTACGAGCTCCATGGGAATGTAATCTGGTCTCCACGATATCTATCTGACAGCAAAGAGGTCGAGAAGATCCAACGACGAGCTACGAAGCTAATACCAAGCCTCCGATCCCTCCCTTATGAAGAACTTGTCTCCAGTCAAACTACCATCACTGATGCACAGGAGACGACGTGGTGATATGATACAAATTTACAAGATCAGGAATGGTATGGACAGAATGGAGCCCGGGCTCTTCTTCCAACGACCATTTCACACAGGGGACGTAGGCTCGATGTGCGAGGCTAAATCTTCAGCCAAAGAATTGTAGCCGATTGGAACTCCCTACCTGAGAATGTGATCATGAGTGATATTATGAACTGTTTCATGTCAAGACTGGACCGTTTCTAGCATCACAAGCAGTATAAGATACCGTGATTTACCGTTAAGTTGTAATATACAGTAAAAGGCCCACTATACAGGATCGGCCATTCCCTTGCTGTTTTCTCGGTTGGTGCTCGCATTTTTCTCTACAGAGCTCCCCCTACAGCTTCGGAGTAGATATTTTCAACACTGTCGTAACAACTCGTTGACAACCCTTCTCCATCCATATCTACGCTAGCCGTGCGCATTTGTTTTTAAAGAAGCCGGCGGATGCGTGGAGCCATGTCCGAGATAGGTGTTCATAAAGAGTAGACAAGGTTATACATTTAGAAATCATGTATTTAGGGTTATTTTTTTAACAGAATGATCAGTGTAAGAGGGTTGGCCAACATAATACATAACGATAGCTTGAACATTTTGCGTTATGGCAGCATGGCCGCCTGGGTGTGGGAAGGAGAGTTGTCATAGCCAGCTGCTGGGTCTGGAAGATTAGGGACACCAGACTGACCCCAGGGCCCACTACACGGGCTTCAGGGTGCGCCGCCTGGACGTTTAGATGCTGGTAAATAAACATTGTAAATAATCATTATGCATATCGTTTTTGTATGTTTCATACATTCTTGCCTTACGGCTATTGTGTAGCATCTTCTTAAGGGTTCTCTGGATGAAGGTTTCCTCGTAACACTTGTAGCCGCACAAGTTTGGATGTGGGTTGTGGCTGTACCGGGGCAAGCAGGCCGAACCGTCTTGGGTCCTCAAGCCTCATAACGATCTTGCGAGGAAGGCCGGTTTCACTTCTTATGCTCCTGGAGAGGATGTCCGTCTGTATGCCAGATGTGGGAGTACAGTTTGCCTGCCCCTCATCTGGAGAGTCACACTTGTCTTCGCCAATGTCCAGGGACTGCTTGCTACAAAGAATGAATCAGTAATTGTGGATATACATATATTATTATGAGGAAAGACATGCAGGCTACCATGGAATGCACTTACCTTGACTTCAAAACAACAACTGCTCCCTCTTCATCAAGTGGCTGAACACCAAGTTCAGGATTGGCTTACTGTGTTTCGCTGTGTGAAAAGATGGGCGTCCATAATTAAGCATGTGCAACATAATGAAAGCCGGTTGTAGAAAATCATATACTGTAGATGGAAACTTACAGGTCAGATTCCTTTGTGATGCTTGACACCAGTGGTTGATGTGGTCTGTGGTAGTGTTTGCCAACACTTGAAACTAAGAAAAATGGCAAAGCAATCTTTTTACAAAGTGCAGGGTACTGCATTATATGGCAAGCCGGACAAATAACTTGATATAAGCATAATGTGCTTGGTAGTGAACTTGTAAACTAACACCCCAGCTAGCAAGCAAGCTAGAAACATGCAGGGCTCACAACAAAACGGTCGATCAAACACATTTTTTGCAGAGACTATCAACATTGAGAAAGCCACAATACAAAGAAAAACAAAAAACAAAGTTCACCCAAGGATACTTACAATTTCAAGAGCAACACGGCCAATTCGGCATCAGATTTGCTTCTGAATCTTCTTTTTTTTTCAGTTCACGCCATTCCTGAAAAGCTTGCCCACGTTTACTCATGTCTGGCCTCTCTGTTGGTCAGTCTCTCTTATATCTTCTTCTGTTCCTCCGACATTGGGTTCCTCTGTCTATTTTTATCCGTCTGATCCATTATGAATGTAACAATCCCTTCGCTACTTGCGTTACTATTTCATTCCTACTGACCGCCAGAGGCGGTGCTTAAGCACTGGATGTTCAATCTCGCGCATGCGCAGGTCGAGTAATTATACCAACAAAGTCACCTGTGACACCTGGGTGACCCGAGAATGTCTATATATTCCTGAAGTCACCTGAGGATCTGTTCCTTCTATTTTCTCGCGGTAGCGGACTAGCAGGACAGACAAACATTGTTTGTTGTAAAAATACCATATTAGCTTGTCGCAAGTAGTCTTGTAACCCAAGGGTTGGTGCCTCGATTTGACTTTGTCCATCAAAGGCTGCGACCTGCAATTTGTTCGATTTCGGCCAGGGGTGAGTAAAGTGTGTAGGCTACGTGTAGCCGTCAGCGAGCATGGCAGCTGATATCACCTTTCCACCTTTACTTTAATTTGCTTAGAGCATCAGTTGAACAATTGTTGACAGGGGGGGGGCAAAAAGTTAGCATTGGCAGGACCGGTTGTAATTTTTTATTTTGAGGCGGCAGGGGGTGTAGTCGCAGCTAAATGTAACTAATAAAGTTACTTGTAATCCAACTTAGTTACTTTTAAAATCAAGTAATCAGTAAAGTAACTAAGTTACTATTTTAAGGAGTAACTAGTAATCAGTAATCGGATTACTTTTTCAAGGTAACTGTGGCCACACTGTATTTTCCTCGTTGCTCGGGTTTGCTGCCCGTGTGGGCCGCCTTGGGAATTTGCTTTCTCAGATTGTTCTGGCTCTGTCTCAAACTATACGGGGGTCAGGTGCCGATCCTTAAGCGCAGACCCAGGCCAGGGGCCTCTGCGGTACCCCGTGCCAATAGCTCTCATTTATTTGGCCGCGATCTCAGCCACACATGCAAGGGTGGATAACCAGACGGTAGGGTCCCTACCTAGTCAGGCAGTTTCTGAAGGCCAAGAAGCTTCAACCGCCACCATCCCTGAGGGCACCATCATGGGACTTGCAAGTTGCTCTGAGGTCCTTACGTCTACCCCCATTTGAGCCGCTAAGTCATGCAGACCTGACGCGGCTTTCCATGAAGAAGACATTCCTCCTTGCCATTGTGACTGCAAAACGGGTCGTGAACTCCATGCCTTGTCATTGAGTCAGGCGTGTTTGCGCTGGTACGCAGATGGGTCAGGAGTGGTGCTCTGGCCGAATCCATCCTTCCTACACAAATTATTGTCTCCCCATCATGTAAACCAATCAATCGAGTTGGCTGCTTTCAATCCCCCAGGCTCTCCAGAAGGTGCAGAAAGAGTGTGAGACCTGTTGTGCCTGGTGCGGGCGCTTAGGGCGTATGTTGATGTGACAACCAGCTTGCGTAAGACGGATAACCTCTTTGTCTGTTACGGGGGCTGCAGGAAGGGGGCTGCCCTGTTGAAACAGAGACTCTCCAACTGGATTGTGGATGTGGTCTTGAATGCATATAGAGCACAGGGGCTCCCTGTGCCCTTGGCTGTTAAATGCCACTCTACCAGGAGTATGGCTAAATCATGGGTTGCCTTGAAGGGGGTTCCACTTCAGGACATTTGCTCCGCGGCTACATGGTCCTCATCATGTACGTTAACCCGATTCTACAGTGTTAATGTCGCTGCTCCTCATCCTGTGGCGACGGCTGTCTTGTCGACGGCTTCAAGCCCTTAATTGGTGAGCACTCTTTGTGACCTTTTTGGTACTAGTCATCCAGTGCTAAAGCACCGCCTCTGGCGGTCCATAAGAATGAAATAGAACGATAGTTATGTATGTAACCACGGTACTATGTATTCCGGATGAGCGACAGAGTTCTCTGTCAATCAGACTTCTCAGATTCCGCGAGAAGACCCAGTTGGAACAGATCCTCGGGGTGACTTCCGGAATATATAGACATTTAAGATTCAAGATTCAAGATGGTTTTATTGTCATATGCACAACAATTACAGAGCAGTCGCTGGCAATGAAATTCTTTTGTCTTGGGCTCCTCCAACAGTGCAATATAAGAGAAAGTAAAAGTATAAGAGAAACACAAGTAGGAAGGCTGAGACTTAAATAATAAAAATAAAAATGAATATAATAATAATAATGATAATAATAATAATAAAAATTAAGTGTATAAGAGGAACACAAGTAGGAGAGCAGAGACCTAAATGCAAAACTAAATAAATGTCAAATTTAAACAGACATGTTTATCTAGATGTCGACTGGTATAAAGTGGCAAGTTATAAAGTGGCAAGTTATAAAGTGTTATAGTGGTGAGCTAAGTAGCTCAGGAGTTCAGTAGGCCCGTGGGATGAAACTGTCCCTGAGTCTGGTGGTGCGAGACCGGATGCTGCGGTAGCGTCTACCATACGGAAGCAGCTGAAACAGTTTATTACTGGGGTGATGAGGGTCTTTAATAATCCGGTTAGTCTACTTCCTGCAGCGCTAAGTGTAGTGGTCCTCCATGGATGGCAGCTCCGTCCTGGTAATGTGATGGGCAGCTTTCACCACCCTCTGTAATTTCTTCCGGTTGAGGGCGGAGCAATTGCCGTACCAGGCGGTGATGCTGCCGGTCAGGATACTCTCTATGGTGCACCTGTAGAAGTTGCAAAGTATCCTGGAGTCCATGTTGAACCTCCACAAACTATCACAATGACTCTTAACCTGCTATCAAATTAAGCTAAAAGACTTGCATAGTTCCCCTTAAGACCGAAAACAACAGTCATCACAACTCCATATTCCGTATAAATGGTATCCAGGTATCAAGGTACAACCAACGCAGAACACAACACACCCAGAACACAACCCGATTCAAAACACAACCCGCCCAGAACACAACCCGATTCAAAAGACAACCCACCCAGAACACAACTTACCCATCCAAACACAACCCACCCAGAACACAACCTGATTCAAACACAACCCACCCAGAACACAAACCTCCCAGAACACAACCAACCCACCCAAAACACAACCCACCCAGAATACAACCCACCCATCCAGAACATAACCCACCCAGAACACAACCCACCCACCCAGAACAAAACCAACCCGCCTAGAACTCGACCCACTAAAAACCTGACCCACACAGAACACAACTCAGCAGTCAATCAACCAACCAACCAATCAGCAAGCACACAACCAACCTGCACATCGGCACAATTTTATTTGATATAAATATAGCATTTATTTGTGGCTGTATTTTATTAATTTCAGATTATTGTTGATCTTTTCAGGCAAACTTGAAGTACAGCTTCTCGGCTGTGAAGATCTGCTGGAGTCTCTGACAGGAACGGGATTGCCCCTGACTTCCTGTAAAGGTAAGTCCCTCAGTTGCCGTGCTAAGCTAGCCTTATGAGACCCTCCTGTGAGCCTCACTTGAAACCAACTATCAAACCCAAAGAGTGGACAGACCAAACAGCGCTAGGGGAAGGGAGTTTCAGTTACCACTAACCCTAGTGATGGTAGGGAGAGAGGCGGCTGGAAGGAAGGGAGCAGAGAGGGAGGGAGGAGCCTAGGAGGAAGAGAGCAGAGAGGGAGGGAGGAGGCTGGGAGGAAGGGAGCGGAGAGAGAGGGAGGAGGCTGAGAGGAGGGGGGGGGGGCTGGGAGGGAGGGAGCAGCACAACGCTGCTGTAGGCAAGGTTAATAACTTTGTACATAATATACACAAACAAAATGTCTGAATAAGGAATATTGAGATACTTACTAGATGCAGGTGTTGGTATTGACCTCTAGTTGACCGTTGGTTGTATGACCCTAGTCGAGGTTAGTGCTGAGCTGAAGCTGGATGGAAGGCTGGTGGGTCGGAGCCGCTGGGGCCCCCCGGGGAGACGGACCTGGGACCAGACCTTCTGCTGCCACCTGGACCGGGTTAGACCTCTCTCTCTCTCGCTCTCTCTCTCTCTCTCTCTCGCTCTCTCTCTCTCTCTCTCTCTCTCTCTCTCTCTCTCTCTCTCTCTCTCTCTCTCTCTCTCTCGCTCTCTCTCTCTCTCTCTCTCTCTCTCTCTCTCTCTCTCTGCCAATATGCATGTTTGCCTGCCTGTATATCTGGTTGCCTGCGTGGCTGTCAGAAATCCTGGGATTAGGAATCCTGCATACGACTTTGTTGTTGAAGTTCTGGTCGTAAACAGCAGGGGTATCTCCCTGCCTACAAAGGGGATTTATTTTCTACTAAAGAAGAACCATGTGGTGGCTGTGGTTGTTTCTGTTGTATGTGGTTGTATGTGTTTTGTGTGGTTGTGCGTGCTAGTCCCGGGAGCTGGAGGTGGAGGTGTGCTGGCGGGACCAACGAGGGCTGTGTGGCGTCCGCTTCCTCCGCCTCGGGGAGCTGATGGAGGGAACCGACCAATCACAGATCTTCAGGCTGGAGCCTCAGGGGGTCCTGTTTGCTACGGTATGATGACCCCCTGACCCCAATGGCCCCTGATCACCCCTGACCCCTGACCTAGCCTCATCAGAGGGGTATTCCATCAACCAAGCTAAAGGCAATGCCGGGCTTATTTCGCTTAGCCTCGCAACCTTAAGATAGAGTTGCGTTCCATTAACGTGACCAAAGGGAATCCCCGCTAAGTAACCATGGCAATTTATCCGACCAAACTAACCTGGTCAGTACCAGGCTAACTGTCAGGCTTACTTGATCGGTGTTTCAGAGAAGTCCATCTGTCGGAAAAAAGTGTACCAGAGGGTTCCGTCAAGCCTAGTCCTCACAATTTTGTCATCAATTTACAGATATGAAGTAGGCCTGCAAACAGCCTATATTTTCACTAATTAGGGTCTAAGATTAAATGATGGAAATTATTCCATCATTTAATTCATTAATTATTTAATGAATTGCTATCTATTGTTATCCACAATATTTTCACATTTTTAGACAAATATAATTATTCTATCATAATCGGGAACTAGCAGTTGGGTTAGTGTTCTAGCATTGGTCCTGTAGTACGGGCGACCCGAGTTCGCGTCCTGAGTGCTTCATTGAATTCTTGGCATTGGCTTATTTTTGTAATTCCTTTTATATCATAGAAATTAGGCCTAACAATTTACTTTTTATATAAATATGTCTTACAATATCCCAAGAATACAAATCTAACTTGCAAAAACCCATGGTGAAGTTAATGATAATATTAATGTTACTGATAGTGAAGCCTTTGTCACTATGACAAAGACACTGCTGCATGGGAAATTGTCGGCCACATAAATTACATTCAGGGGAGTTTCTCGGCAGGCAGCAGAGACCACCTCTGTTGAAATAAATACTATGGTTAGTCAATTTAGTATATTCAAAGAAATGGAAAATTAAAGGCATGAAAAGTTGTTTGATTTCTCCAGTAATCCTTCCTAAATTACTAAATGGGTGGGGATTGAACCCCAGATGACCGGGTACAAGTCTGACACGTTACCTCCAGACTATCTCCCAGATGACAAATCATTTTCAATATTAAATTTAAGTATGTTACGCTTAATACTACTTATGCATTCAAAAGATCGGCAATTTTATTGCCAGGCAGCCTCCCTGTTTTTATTAACGGTTATGGGTTTCCCTTTTAGAGTTATCATATGCTTGTAGGCAAGGCAAGGCAACTTTATTTATATAGCACTTTTCATACACAAGGCAGACTCAAAGTGCTTCACATATAAACATTGTCATACAATAAAATAAAAGATAAGTAAAAGAAAACATATGCAAAGAAATGAGTAAAATAGAAAGTTAAAAAGGCATTTTAGTATTAAAATAGAAATAAAGGCAAAGTTGAAAAAGCTTTTTAGAAAGTGCATTGTATTTAAGATTTAGCAGAAAGCTAAAGCAAACATAAAAGTCTTCAGTCTTGTTTTAAAGGTGCTCATCTCATAGACCTCCACAAGCAGCTTCTATTCGCCGCTGGAAAAGATTCCGCTCTGTCCTATTCGGAGATATGATCCATGATTCGACATTCACGATTCTGGGCTGGTTACATATCTCGTGAGCGCATTTAATCCACGATAACATAAGCCTGGCTTGAACTAACCTGAGAAAGGTGCAACTGAACTGGGTTGATGGAATGGCTTTAGCCTCAGAGGAAGTTGGCGTTAGTTCTAACCGGGTTTAATCAACTAAGCGCCGATTTCGTTAGCGACTTTGATGGAATACCCCTCTGGTTACCTGGTGTGATTGCAGATGACCTTCGATGAGGTCGTCGTGGAACACCCGGCCAAGCTGAGACGTCAGCGATGCATCTTCACCAAGGAGAGAGGTAAAGATACAGGGTTAGGACTAGAGAGGTAGAGATACAGGGGTAGGACTAGCGATAAAGACCAGGGTTAGGACTAGAGTGGTAGAGATACAGGGTTTTTGACTAGAGATACAGGGTTAGGACTAGAGAGGTAGAGATAAAGGGCTAGAGAGGTAGAGATGCAGGGTTAGGACTAGAGAGGTAGAGATACAGGGTTAGGAGTAGAGATACAGTGTAAGGACTAGAGAGGTAGAGATAAAGGGCTAGGACTAGAGAGGCAGAGATACAGGGTTAGGACTAAAGAGGTAGAGATACAGGGTTAGGAGTAGAGATAAAGGGTTAGGACTAGAGAGGTAGAGATACAGGGTTAGGACTAGCAAGGTAGAGATACAGGGTTAGGACAACATTAGAGAGGTAGAGACACAGGGTTAGGACAAAATTAGAGAGGTAGAGCTACAAAGTTAGGACAACATTAGAATGGTAGAGATAAAGGGTTAGGACTGGAGATACAGGGTTAGGACTAGATAGGTAGAGACAGGGTTAGGAAAACATTAGAGAGGTAGAGATACAGGGTTAGGACAAAATTAGAGAGGTAGAGATACAGGGTTAGGACAATATTAGAGAGGAAGAGATACAGAGTAAGGACAAGAGATACGGGGGTAAAGACTAGAGAGGTAGAGATACAGAGTTAGGACAACATTAGAGAGCTAGTGATACAGGGTAAGGACAACATTAGAGAGGTAAAGATTAGGTCAGTAAGACAAGAGGAAATAAGTGTTAAGGATGTACTTTGTGTTTCCTAGGGAAGAACTTCCTGCGCGCCGCCCAGATGAACATGAACTTCTCCACCTGGGGTCACCTGATCATGAGAGTCCTTCCTCACTACAGCTCCTTTGCGACCTCTGACTGTGCGCCCCACCAATTCCATGAGACAGAGAAGGAGCCTGAAACCACCAGCTTACTGCCCAGGTCAAACCCTGCACAACCTCTAACCCTTTAAGGGGTGATATGATATTATGCTTTTTCGACTTACCCCTTTGCTTTGGAGTGTTCTATGATGTATGTATACATGTTTTACATCTGCTAAGCTACAAAAATCTAAGTCCGAGCCAGGGGGAGTAATTGGTGCCCACCGATAACACCCCTCAATAAGTGTGTGAAACAGCTAGTTTTCGCTCAAACTTTACCTCCGTAACAGTGTGACGTCAACCTGCACAGTAGGCGGTGCTGAAGTGCAGATTTCCCGCCTCCCAACTAACCGCAATGTTGACAACTACTCGGCGGTGTGAATTTGCCGACACACACGCAAAGCGTTCGACCAATCAAAGCAGACTGGGCTACTACTGAGGGGGGCCTTAAAGCAACAGTTTTTGAAAGACGCTGATGTTGGCTTTGCACAAATGAAAATTTAGAATAATAAGGGCTATTTCTAACATAGAGGCATATAAACCTATTGTAGTAGTATCCCCAAATGCATTTATTAACACAAAAAAGCATGATATGGGATCCTTAGCCCTTGACACTTACCTCTAACCCTCACCGATCGGGTAAATACAGATCGACTGCAACTCAACAGCACAACTAAACAAAAAACAGAACACAACTACAATACAACGTGACAATACAACAACGTAACCGGTGAACAATGTGTTTAATGGTTGTGTTTGTGCACCTTTAGCGATGTAGCGCTGACCAGGCTGAGGGCGGACGAGGAGCCGGGGAAATCAAACCACATCGTACCACAGGAGACACCCAACAGCAACACGGAAACCCAGGTAACCACGACAACCGCCTCCCCCATTCCCCACTCCCCCAGAGTGGAGATTCATTCCACTCTATGGACGCTCTTGGAGATGAAAGATAGATGATATGATGAGAAATGTTTATAGTAGTGTTAAGCAGCATGTGAAGTAGTATTTGTATGAAATATGGGCAAAGGAGACATTTTCGCATTTTTGTTTGACAGTTGTGCGACAAACCAACCGAAGAGAATGACAGACCTTCTACCAAGTAAACATAATACACAATCACACAAATACAGACATACAATGACAGGTTTGGTTCGTGTTGTGAGCATTCGGGTGTGTGTTGCCAGGTTGCAGATGGAAGAGTTTAACTACGTCTCGGTCCTGGGCAGAGGTCACTTTGGGAAGGTCGGTGTCCACTCATCCAGAGTTTTGATTCGTTTTATGTGGATGTTGGCCTCAGGGTTGTGATTGGTTAGTTGGTCTCCAGGTGCTGCTTGCGGAGTTCCGCAAGACGGGGAAACTTTACGCTGTGAAAGCCCTGAAAAAGTGCGACATCGTGTCCCGGGATGAGGTGGACAGGTAACACCACCCACCTGCTCATTACATCACTGCAGCACCAACCCCCTGCTCATGACATCTCTCTAGCACCTCCCACCTGCTAATGACATCTTTCTCAACAGTTTTTTACGCCAGCCATACAAAAAAATTCAATTATGAATGCCAGGTGCATTCATAATTGTATTTTCTTGTATGGCTGTTGAAAACATAACAAAACACTAAGCCAATTATCGGTTTGACCAATGAGCAATTAGTTGACCCAAACCTTTGCAGAGACAGGCGACAACTCTGCTACCTCTTCGAGTCCTCACGTAGGTCTGCGACTGGCCAAAGTTAGGGATATTAGTTATAAGTTAGGGATGTGGTCGGTAGGGTTGGGGGTGTGGTCCGTAGAGTAAGGGTGTTTTCTAGCTAGTCAGTAGAGTTGGGGATGCGGTCAGTAGAGTGAGGGTGTGGTCTAGCTAGTCAGTAGAGTTGGGGTGTGGTCAGTAGAGTGTGAGTGTAGTCTAGCAAGTCCTTCGAGTAGGGGGTGTGGAGTCAATAGAGTGTGCGGAAGGGGTCGCCGATTGCGATACGTCACCAACTGGGAAACTCTGTTATCAAAATCTGGCCCCAGTTGCCGAACGGAAGTAGAATCATAAGAGCGTCATGAGTTGTTGTTCACAAGAACTTTCCGTCGTTGTGAAAATGTTTTCCCCATCATTTCCAGTGCTGTGAACGCATCAATATTGGTGACGTATGGTTTACTAGTGATTCGCATGAACATGGCGGAACATGAACATTTTACCCATGCAAAGTCAATGAGATCCGTCGACGGACGGAGGTATTGTGAACAAGCCGCCCTACGCGTGTTCCCGACAGCGACCGTTCATGTGCTCTGTGTTCGGAATCTAAAAGTTCTTCACAGCAGGGAACTACAGTAAACAGAATTCAGTAGGATCCGTTTCAAGTTTGCATGCCTTTATTTCCTTGATGCCTATCACCTACTATCCATTTGCTTTTATTTATGAGAAGCACATACAGTATTGCCACTGTATGGAAGGCAACACTTGCCCTTATATAGATCTGGTATTACAGTAAACAACGTTTAAAACTGAGCAAAGTCATGCCAACAGACGTTACATGATGATGATGTGATATGATGGTTGATTCTTTTATGTTGAGTAAAACGTTCATGTTCCGCCATGTTCATGTGCGTCACTAGTAAACCATACATCACAAACTTGGCAACTCTGTTATCAAAATTTGGAACGCACCATCATTCACACTACCTCCGTCACACTACCTCCGTCCGAGAAATGTTCAACTTTTCAGGCAGCACCGGATCCGTCGGCCAATCAGATTGCGGTTACGCCTTGTTCAGGGCTCATTCACACTACCTCCGTCCGTCGACGGATCTAATTGACTTTGCATGGGGCGCTCGTGAAATGCATTGTGAGTCTGTCTGTCCATTCGGCTCCGTGGCCTGCGTCAAAAAGTTGAGAAATGTTTAACTTTTCAGGCAGCGGCGGATCCATCGGTCAATCCGTTCCAATAGTATCTGTCTGCGTCCTGCAAGACGGAGGCGAAACTTGTAGTAGGAGGCGTAACTTGTAGTCGGAGGAGGCGTAACTTGTAGTCGGAGGCGTGTCTAGTACTTTTCTACACGCGGAAGTGATCTGTTTGTAGGAGTGGTGCGCGGGTACATAAATGACCGCAACTCGTACCTCAAATATTAGGCCTTATATAAAAATTATGCGCCCGACCCGCTCATTTAAAAATATGCTCTTGATTTGCTTAATCTTGATATGCTCTTGAATAGCTTAATCATAGCCTTACTTGAAACTGACATCCCTGAGTCATATGCATTTAAGAAAAGAAGCCTATTACAATTTTACAATGACATGTAATGCATATAGCAGTTTACCGTGGGGAACCTGCTGAAGTTTAGCCTACTGCCTAAGTTTATCCCTTTATACCTTCAAAAAAAAGACTGCAGATTAATAATTCAAAGAATTAAAGACAGCAGATTAATAATTCAAATCATTTTATTAGAATACATATTGTTATTGATTGCATGCTGCATGTTTTCAAGGTCCTGCATGAGATAGAAAACAATGAATTTAAATAAATATTACTGACAGAAACAAGACAAGAACAATGTCACTAACAGGAGGATAGTTATGGGAAAGCCTTCATATTATAGCGTTCACATTACAAGCCCTCATTTTATATATATTTGCCGGTCTTCAATGCATGGATTTTTCAGGTACGTCATCATTAGGTGCGTTTCCATCCCCCTAATTTAATGCGAACTTTGAAGTATCGAATCAGTAATCGGTGATGGAAACACCAAAATTCGCATCAAAATCCTCTAATTCGCAAAAACGTTTATCCGCTCGCTTGAGGTGGTTTTTCAGAAATGCGAAACAGAGGAAATTCACAAAATGGGAGATGGAAACACATTTTTCGAATCAGCTGTGACGTAGCGAACTTTGAACACACAGGACTGACAGTCTTTCCGATTTCCGCATAGCGACCGGCCATAGCAACCCTGCCGACATCAACGTGTAACGTCATCACCCTATTCCGCTCCAACCACTTGATGGAAACGCACTTAATTCGAATTACTTTTTTGCGAACTTTCTAAAGATTTGCATCACCTTTTAGATGGAAACGCAGCTGCTGTTGCACTGTGCAAACTCGGGGCAGAAAGAAGCAAGCAACATCTACTAGCCTGTACAGTATATATAGAGTATTTTGTGACAGAGTGTTCAGAGTGCATCTCAAACGTGTGCATCGAACTAACTTCACCGAGGTGGCGAAAGCTGGGGTTTCTTCCAACGTTAATACAGTAGGCCTATGCGTTCGAACATTTCGTAAAGAATGTTAAACAGTATCACAACCACAAGTAGTCTGCCCTAGTTCTAGAGTTCATTAAAGGTTGGGTATGGGATTTGCGAAACGCCAGCAGATTTTGAAAATACAAAACTGAAATGGTCCTAGCCCCTCTCCTTCAACGCTGACTCTGACTCCACCCATTCCAAGTACCTGGACGCGCAATCATGCACGAGCGCGAACACAGATGCGCGAGAGCGAGCCAGGCTAGCGTAGGTTTTCGTTAAACAACATGGCGAATGGAATTGTCTTCTACTGCTAGGTCAAAATGTGGATTAACTAGTTCCAGTAGCTACCGCAGGATAACAACAAACAGGAGCTTGCTCTGGGTCACGAGCTCTGGGTCACGAGTACTGCACGAAGGGGTCGCGCGCGGGGGAGGGGGAGTGCAGTACGACCGTTTGATTGACGTACTTACTGTCCAATGCAACTCGGTGGCTCTGGAAATCATTGGCTGGAGTTTTTCGAGCCCTGCCCGTTCCACAGATGATTGACTTATTTAATTTTCCTGTCAATACTTCTAACTCAGTGGCTGTAAGTGGGTTATGATAAGGATTTCAAGTAATTTTGCAAAAATGGCCAAAAAAGCGAATTCCATACCCAACCTTTAAGCTTGTAAAAACAAAAAAAAACATTCTTGTTAATCCACTTCTTTTTACATACCGACATGAGTATCTGAAGATCCGACTTCAAGGAAGATCTCGTGTGAACCGTGATTTACAAGGGTTTTTTTTACCGCGGAAAGAGAAGATCTCGCGTGGACCGCGATTTAGAAAAGTACAAGTTACGCCTCCTGGTACAAGTTACGCCTCCTACTACAAGTTACGCCCACTACAAGTTACGCCTCCGTCTTGCAGGACGCAGACAGACCCTACTCATCAGTTCGCCGTCATGCAAATACACTCTACGCGTCTACTGGATCCATTTTGCAATTACAAGCAGGAAGAAGCAGGAAAAATCTGGCCGTTATATTTTTTAAAGAAATGTGGAATGATGGGATTGTTTTTAGTCACCCGTTGTTTTTGTAATCTTTTGTATTTATCACCACACAATCGGCTTTGATAGCGGGAAGCGATTTGATTGGCTGCAGTATGCGTCTACAAAGTCCCCTATACTCAGACACGCCCTCGGTCATCCGTCGATGGACGCATTTAGTGTGAATGCGGCGTGACCCCCTTGCGTTGCGTCAATGTGGAACCATAAAGAGCCCTTTAATCCTGTGCTCAGCTGCTGCATTAATCAACCTTGGCGTACATTGAGTCTAAACTTCTAATTTGTTAAATATTCTTGAGCGTCCTTAATAGTATTTTTGAATACAATTCATCAGAGGTGACCCTTTTTGCTTATTTTTATTATCCTTATTTCCACAGTTAAAGTTAATCTCATGTTAAATATTCTTGAGCATCTTTAATTTATGTATGGATGTAGACCATATTTTAACCACTTTTTAAAGATTCCTCACATGAGCACCTTTTGAGTGTTTTGAGTGTTGAGTTATTTTAAATAATTCAAAAGAAAATGTTCTGAAACTTTTCTGTTTGTCGTCCATGCATCACACATTGTTCAATTGCAATGTAGTATAGTAGAGCTATAAGTGGGTGAAAAAACTGCTAAGCAAAGTAAAGGTAAATCAGTTAATATGTGTCTTCAGTGATGTTTAGTATAGTAATGTCAATTAACAGGGCATCACTCGCTATGGGAATGGGGGGCGCAAAACTCAATCTCGCCCAGGGCTACCAAAGGGCTACAGCCAGGTCTGAATGTGGGTGTGGTCTAGTTAGTCTGTAGAGTTGGGAGTGGGGTCGATAGAGTTGGGGGTGGGGTCAGTATAGTTGTGGGTGTGGTCAATAGGGTTGGGGGTGAGGTCAGTAGAGTTGGGGACGTGGTCAGTAGAGTTTGGGGTCTGGTCAGTAGAGTAAGGGGTGTGGTCTATAGAGTTTGGGGTGTGCTCCTAATGAACTGGGGGGGTGATCTTGAAGCATTCGCTGGGGCAGTGGTCTAGCTGCTCATTTGACCTCCCTCTCCCCCAACAGCCTGATGGCTGAGCGGAGGATCTTGGAGCTGGTCCGGAGGTCCCAGCACCCCTTCCTGGTGCAGGTCCAGGGCTGCTTCCAGACCCACGATCACGTCTGTTTCGTCATGGACTACTCCCCTGGAGGAGACCTCATGATCCACATCCACCAGCACCCTTTCAGCCTGGACCAGACCCGGTATCTCTCTCTCTGTATTGCCCTGTTTCTATATCTGTCGGTCATTCCGTGTCTCTATAGAGCGTAACAGTGACCGCCCCCTTTTTTAACAGCTCTGGTTCCAGAAGTAAATTTCCCATTCATTTTCACCGTCCACTTTTCGTAAAATCATTATATAAACAGTTTGAAGCCTAGAACCAAGCCAATCGATAGTCAAGGTAGTGGTGACCAGAAAATGTTTGAATTTGGAAAACGGAAGAAAATGCAAAGGTACAAGACTGTGTACATTATTTTTGTGAACGGCTGAAGGGACTCTTCATCCCATAAACCATTGCGGACCATTTCGCAATGGTTCCAACCAATAGTTTAGTGCATTTCTTGCATCTTATAACCTTTGTGTTTATTATATTGTTTATATTGCTGTGTCATATATTCTGCGTGTGTGTTAGTGTATGTGTATGTTAGTGTTTCATAGTGTATAGCGTTGTCATCGACATGGTACTTTCCTTAGCTGACTGCAGTCACGTGTATTAACGTTACTTGTTTTTAAAGGCGCGTTCATCGTCCTGGTAATAACGAGCGCCTCGTCAGTGATCTTCACAAAAGGTTTTTTTTATCCTATAATAAACAGTCAGAACAAAACAGAACTTAGTAAGATCAGTTTCAAGTTTGAACGCCTTTATTTCCTTGTAGCTATTGCTTTTTTTTATGAGAAGCACATTGTATTGCCACTGTATGGAAGGCTATACTTGCCCTTATCTAGAGCTGATTTACCAGAACAAAGTTTGAAGCTGAGCAAAGTCGATGCCAACAGACGGTTACAACGTAAATCAAGAGTAAAGTATGTGATATGATGGTTTATTATTTTATATTGAGTAAAACTTTCATGTTCCGCCATGTTCATGGCGTCAGTAGTTAACAATGCGTCACCAACTGGGCAACTCTGCATTCAAAATCTGGCCTCATTTGCTGAATAGAAGTAGAATCATCAGAGTGTCATGAGGTGTCGTTCACGAGAACCTTCTTACGCTGCGAAAATGTTTTCCCCATAATTCCCAGTGATCTGAACGTGCCATAATACATGTGAATTCAGTCTCGTATACCAGTTACGTATTCATTCAACATTATGTAATCCTTTGCTTTTATACTACCCAAATAAAAAGCACTGCTAGTGCTATATCATATATTTGTACTCAACATATCTTCGTGTTTAGTAGCAGCAGAGCCTGTCTACGGACTCCTTTTCCTTCGTATTAAGGTGTGGCCACACCAGACGCGTATCTCGCGTAATTTTTACGCGAGATACGCGCGTAAAATGTTGCTTGACCATTTTGTGTCAAAAATTGTCGCATACGCGCCATACGCGCCTACGTCACTCGCCTAGATGAGTCCATGTCCATGCAAGTGAACGGAGCGTTCCCTCTTCGTCATAACTATCAAACCAAACATCCTTCACATTCACCGAGCGAACATTATGAAAGTAAAATGCACATTTCTCGCTAAAAATGTTTCCATAAAAGCATTTAATGGCGTAACTATGTTACTATTTCCATCCAGAATAAAGAAAGTTGTCGGCCGTGGCTGCGCTGGAGTCCGAGGTAGGAAACCCAAACGCCGCCGTGTTTGGGTGATAGAGTTTAGATCGGGTTAGATTAAATAATCTCGGATATAAATAACAATAATCGGGTTAAATAACTTCACATGGTGTGTCTGGTGTGTTTCCAGCATTCGTAGTGTTGATCAGCAGATATATAGTCCGCCAAGACGTTGAGGTTGCTTAACCAGAGACTCTGTCCATGCAAGTGAACGGAGCGTTCCCTCTTCGTCATAACTATCAAACCAAATATCCTTCACGCGAACATTATGAAAGTAAAATGCACATTTCTCGCTAGAAATGTTTCCATAAAAGCATTTAATGGCGTAACTATGTTACTATTTCCACACAGAATAAAGAAAGATGTCGGCCGTATGCTTCTGTCCAAGCTCACTACTCTCTGCCAGTGACGTCGGGTCAAGCTCAACGCTGATTGGGCAACGCGGCTAATCGTCATGCGTATGAGCGTAAAAAGTTCAATTTTTTGAACTCTTGAAATGTACGCGATATACGCGCTTTACGCGCGTTACGCGCGTAAATATACGCGCCTCATACATGCGTTACGCGCGTAAAATGTTGCTTTTACGCGTGTAACGCGTGTACGCGTCTCATACGCGCGTAAACCAATGGTTCCCTATGGAAAAAATGGCGATTTTATACGCGAGGTACGCGAGATACGCGTCTGGTGTGGCCGCACCTTTACACATTCTCTGGTAGCAGTAGCAGACATTCACTTTTGGGGTGCTGTAAACTTTTCCTGGTAACAGCGAGCTCCACCAATCAAAACGTGTCACAATTCAGGATTTATGGGTAGTGTAGTGGTTTCAATGACATTGCGAATAAGAAAATGTTTTGAAAAAAACTAGATGTTGCTTCGTTTAACTTGTGGCTTCTACAGCAGCCAAAACCATTGATTCACAATATAACGGCACGTGGTATGTATAATTTGGATGGTTACGACATTAAGGCTTTTAATCAAAATCTCTATGATGAAAATGAATGGGATTTTTACTTCTGGAACCACACTGTTGCACTCTAATAGGAGTGGAAATCACAGGGTACCTCACGATATGATAATACATGGCCCGCAATACCGATAATATTGTGACATAGCGATTCTCAATAATTGATAGATTGTTAGAAAATCTTATAACAATACATCACGATATATCTGTAAGAATGAATACAAAATGACTGTGAAAATGTAAAGTGCTGGATTTTGGTCCATGCTGAGTTTTTCCGTTCCTTTTCTTTGGTTAATTAACTTCATTCATTCATGTGTTGAGCGCCACCTCAAGGAGCAGGGAAATCTGTTTAGAGAGCCTTATTAATTAATTAAAATATAGATATTTAGGGCGATATTTCCTGTCTCACGCTCCAGGAATTAATCATAAAAATGCAAAGAAATTATTTTAAAATAAATAATAATAATAATAATATTGAAAAATATGATATCGATTTTTGGCTGCAGTGTATCGATTCTCGTATTGCACGAAAAAGTGTGTCGATATATCACTGTATCAATATTTTGTGCCACCCCTAGTCTCTATAATACCGGAGGAGACATCAGGATCTACATCCACCAGCACCCTTTAACCTGAACCAGACCCAACCCAGTACTGGCCTGTCCCTATATCTTTCTGTCTTTACATCTGTCTGTCTGTCTTTATATTTGTCTGTCTGTCTCTATATCTCCCTTTCTCTATATCTGTCTGTCTCCACATCTGCCTGTCTGATTTTATGTTTGTAACACTACCAGCCCGTATAATTGTATCTCTGACTAACTGTCTCTCTCTTTATGTGTGTGTGTTTGTTTGCAGCTTCTACTCTGCTTGTGTGGTTCTTGGTTTAGAGTTTCTTCACCAGAATAAAATAATCTACAGGTGAGAAGCCTCGCCGCTGTTATGTAAGGACAACAGGTGATTCAGTCGACTCTCCTCTCTGTTGTTACGACCGCAGGATCCCTCTAACCTGTTGTCAAGACAATATGTCAGGGATGGGCAACTTTCATGATAAAGAGGGCCACATTTTTCATCATAACCGTCAGAGGGCCACATGACTGCACACTTCAACTAAACGTGAGCTGAGAGAAGCTACACAATTTCGAATTTGGTAGACATGATTTCCTGTATTCTGGTGCATTTTGGGGATGGCCACTACCTAAAAAATCTTCCAGAATCATAACCTATGAACGGTATGTTAATTAAACCAACAATTTATTTCATGTTTTGCATGCTCAAACAGCCACATGAATGGTTAGTATTTTTATCAGTGCAAAGGGCTCACATACATCATCATTCAATGATGTCACAAAACTGAAAAACAGTGGCCCAACATTAAGTGCAACAACTAAATGAACTCAAACCCAACAAGCATGATATTCATTGCAGTTGTAGTAGTTGTAGTGGCGACTTATGTGGATATCTTTAATGACTGATATCCTTTCCAAGCAAACGAATGGGTTTGCCTTTGAATTCTATGAATTCTTCTCATCTTTCTTGACCGAGTTTTCTGTAACTCGATCAATTATAAAAAGAAAAAAGTAGTTTTTTTTTTGTTTTGTCTTTAATTATGTGCGGGCCTGACTGAGTGAGGATGCGGGCTGATGCGGCCCGCGGGCCGCCAGTTGCCCATCCCTGCAATATCTGAGAATCGTGTTCTTATTCTTCAGAGGTCTATTCACCGTTCTCTAAAATCGTCTTGTTTGGATGAAAACAAGGTTGTAGCTGGTTCTCTAGGTTACTACATTTAGCTAGAGGTGTCATTTGTGTCGCAACGATGTTTCACTGATGATCTATTGAACCGCAAACTCTGAATCTGCCAATTTCTTTCCATCTTTACGGAAGTTACGCAGCAGGGATGATCACACAGTGGAATGCTTATGGTAAACCAGCGGACGAGCGCTGGGCGGAGATTTCAGAAACTGGGAGATTATAGAAAAATATAATTTGTCAGTTTGCCGTTTGTCTAGTCAATATGTTAACCTACTTATTATTTATTTATTTCCACCGCGACCCGCCCACAATTCCTCCCAAGCATTACTTTTTTTTTTTTTTTTTCACAAAAATAAGATTCAGGGCTAATTAAGTAATATCCGAATTAAACAGCCTAGTGACGACACTGATCTCTACTAGTCTTTACTTTACTAGTTAGTTCTTTACTAGTTAGTAAACACTGCCCGCTCCAGCTGTTCGCAGGATTCCCTCCAAGTCGACAATGGAAGCGTCATGCGATTCCCCAAAATTTCTGGCATGCCAAACTTTCATCGTGGGGTTTTCGAACAACACAGACGAAAAAAATCGCAGATCCCAAGCATGTCACATTACAAGACTTCGTCTCGTCGCCGATTTTTCAAAATCGTGTACGACTCGCAAATTTGTCTGCGACGAACGAATCTTGGCAAAATCAGGCTGAAATCGTGTAGTCTGAACCAGCCAATGGCCTGAATGGCTGGTTTAGACCACACGATTTTATCTCGAATTCGGCCCGTTCCATACATTAGGGATAATGTAAAGAACGCCGGTGATTATCGGGAAAATAAGAAAATAACTATTATTTTCGATAATGACCGGCGACGTTCCATACATCCCGCTTATTACCTGGCTACTTGCCAAAACGAAACTATAACTTCACCCGGTGTGTCTTTTTACAATTCTTTTGTTAGCAGCATTCGTAGTGTTGATCAGCAGAGAAATAGTCCGCCAAAGACGTTGATGTCGCTTAGCAACCGAGCACACTGGGACTCAGTGTTTCCGCTAGAAGAAATTGGTGCCGGTCATGTGACCGGGAAGGTTTCATTTTACCGGTCAAATTCGAAAAAAAACGGTCGGATATTGTCCGTGTTTATTGCACTTAAAAAAATTGATAGGCAGGCTATATAAAGAAGAAGTGTGTGATCATATTTTGATTCGCCATGGTTGTTAAATACCGGTGCTCCGCAAAGCTTGCCGCCGGCTTTCGCTAGCTTGCCGCCGTTTAGTTCATAAACCTACGGCAGTCTATAGAGGAGCGTGTCTATGTTCCCCGAGTCCTATGTTCCCGCTCCCCGCGTTACGGCCATCCGGAGGAGCACAGAGCTTTTGGCCGTGATATTATTATACAATTATATTATATAAAGAGCTCCGGGAGTCGCAAACGGCAACAATCACTTTCTCCTCCATGCTGCAGTTCACCCCGGACTGCAGTGAGTTGGCCGGTTGAACGCTGATTGGCTGTTACGTTAGACATGTCAACTCTGTTGAACGCCGATTGGCTGTCATTACGCGAATGCCGCGTCAAAGTTTAAATATTTTTAAAGATTGATAGATTGCGGGGAAAATAGGACCACGCTTTTCCCAAAAAGGGTCCTATGCTCCCCGGTATGTATGGCTACAGGGGAACATAGGACCCTTTTTGGGGAAAACCGGGAACATAGGACCTGCTCAATTTTGTTCTGCTCAATGGTTGAATCTCCTCGTGACTGAATGTTTGTATACAGCGCGCAGGGTTGATGCGCTCCACTTTATTCTGTGGAGAACCAGCGCCTTGAACATTAAGCATAAAACGAAACCGGATCGTTTTCGCCCGTTTTGGCTCCGTGTGGACGGGGCCTTATTTCCAATCGGACATTCTGACCGGAGACATTTAGAATTTTCGGTCCTCCTCATTTTTTTCCGGTCAAAGACCGGTAATTACCGGACAACGGGAACTCTGCTGGGACTA